>NW_019154093.1:66465232-66494658 GCF_002288905.1 Enhydra lutris kenyoni
CATTGACAATAATACAATAATAGTAGGGGACTTTAACACTCCCCTCACTGAAATGGACAGATCATCCAAGCAAAAGATCAACAAGGAAATCAAGGCCTTAAATGACACACTGGACCAGATGGACATCACAGATATATTCAGAACATTTCATCCCAAAGCAACAGAATACACATTCTTCTCTAGTGCACATGGAACATTCTCCAGAATAGATCATATTCTCGGTCCTAAATCAGGTCTCAACCGTTATCAAAAGATTGGAATCATTCCCTGCATATTTTCAGACCACAATGCTCTGAAGCTAGAACTCAATCACAAGAGGAAATTTGGAAAGAACCCAAATACATGGAGACTAAACAGCATCCTTCTAAAGAATGAATGGGTCAACCAGGAAATTAAAGAAGAGTTGAAAAAATTCATGGAAACAAATGATAATGAAAACACAACGGTTCAAAATCTGTGGGACACAACAAAGGCAGTCCTGAGAGGAAAATATATAGCGGTACAAGCCTTTCTCAAGAAACAAGAAAGGTCTCAGGTACACAACCTAACCCTACACCTAAAGGAGCTGGAGAAAGAACAAGAAAGAAACCCTAAACCCAGCAGGAGAAGAGAAATCATAAAGATCAGAGCAGAAATCAATGAAATAGAAACCAAAAAAACAATAGAACAAATCAATGAAACTAGGAGCTGGTTCTTTGAAAGAATTAATAAGATCGATAAACCCCTGTGACTTATCAAAAAGAAAAGAGAAAGGACCCAAATAAATAAAATCATGAATGAAAGAGGAGAGATCACAACTAACACCAAAGAAATACAGACAATTATAAGAACATACTATGAGCAACTCTACGCCAACAAATTTGACAATCTGGAAGAAATGGATGCATTCCTAGAGACATATAAACTACCACAACTGAACCAGGAAGAAATAGAAAGCCTCAACAGACCCATAACCAGTAAGGAGATTGAAACAGTCATCAAAAATCTCCAAACAAACAAAAGCCCAGGGCCAGATGGCTTCCCCGGGGAATTCTACCAAACATTTAAAGAAGAACTAATTCCTATTCTCCTGAAACTGTTCCAAAAAATAGAAATGGAAGGAAAACTTCCAAACTCATTTTATGAGGCCAGCATCACCTTGATCCCAAAACCAGACAAGGATCCCATCAAAAAAGAGAACTACAGACCAATATCCTTGATGAACACAGATGCAAAAATTCTCGCCAAAATACTAGCCAATAGGATTCAACAGTACATTAAAAGGATTATTCACCACGACCAAGTGGGATTTATTCCAGGGCTGCAAGGTTGGTTCAACATCCGCAAATCAATCAATGTGATACAACACATTAATAAAAGAAAGAACAAGAACCATATGATACTCTCCATAGATGCTGAAAAAGCATTTGACAAAGTACAGCATCCCTTCCTGATCAAAACTCTTCAAAGTGTAGGGATAGAGGGCACATACCTCAATATTATCAAAGCCATCTATGAAAAACCCACTGCAAATATCATTCTCAATGGAGAAAAACTGAGAGCTTTTCCGCTCAGGTCAGGAACACGGCAGGGATGTCCGTTATCACCACTGCTATTCAACATAGTACTAGAAGTCCTAGCCTCAGCAATCAGACAACAAAAGGAAATTAAAGGCATCCAAATCGGCAAAGAAGAAGTCAAACTATCACTCTTCGCAGATGATATGATACTATATATGGAAAACCCAAAAGACTCCACTCCAAAACTGCTAGAACTTGTACAGGAATTCAGTAAAGTGTCAGGATATAAAATCAATGCCCAGAAATCAGTTGCATTTCTCTACACCAACAACAAGACAGAAGAAAGAGACATTAAGGAGTCCATCCCATTTACAATTGCACCCAAAACTATAAGATACCTAGGAATAAATCTAACCAAAGAGACTAAGAATCTATACACAGAAAACTATAAAGTACTCATGAAAGAAATGGAGGAAGACACAAAGAAATGGAAAAATGTTCCATGCTCCTGGATTGGAAGAATAAATATTGTGAAAATGTCTATGCTACCTAAAGCAATCTATACATTTAATGCAATTCCTATCAAAGTACCATCCATTTTTTTCAAAGAAATGGAACAAATAATCCTAAAGTTTATATGGAACCAGAAAAGACCTCGAATAGCCAAAGCAATATTGAAAAAGAAAGCCAAAGTTGGTGGCATCACAATTCCAGACTTCAAGCTCTATTACAAAGCTGTCATCATCAAGACAGCATGGTACTGGCACAAAAACAGACACATAGATCAATGGAACAGAATAGAGAGCCCAGAAATAGACCCTCAACTCTATGGTCAACTAATCTTCGACAAAGCAGGAAAGAATATCCAATGGAAAAAAGACAGCCTCTTCAACAAATGGTGTTGGGAAAATTGGACAGCCACATGCAGAAAAATGAAATTGGATCATTTCCTTACACCACACACGAAAATAGACTCAAAATGGATGAAGGATCTCAATGTGAGAAAGGAATCCATCAAAATCCTAGAGGAGAACACAGGCAGCAACCTCTTCGACCTCAGCCGCAGCAACATCTTCCTAGGAACATCGCCAAAGGCAAGGGAAGCAAGGGCAAAAATGAACTATTGGGATTTTATCAAGATCAAAAGCTTTTGCACAGCAAAGGAAACAGTTAACAAAACCAAAAGACAACTGACAGAATGGGAGAAGATAATTGCAAATGACATATCAGATAAAGGGCTAGTGTCCAAAATCTATAAAGAACTTAGCAAACTCAACACCCAAAGAACAAATAATCCAGTCAAGAAATGGGCAGAGGACATGAACAGACATTTCTGCAAAGAAGACATCCAGATGGCCAACAGACACATGAAAAAGTGCTCCACATCACTCGGCATCAGGGAAATACAAATCAAAACCACAATGAGATACCACCTCACACCAGTCAGAATGGCTAAAATTAACAAGTCAGGAAATGACAGATGCTGGCGAGGATGCGGAGAAAGGGGAACCCTCCTACACTGTTGGTGGGAATGCAAGCTGGTGCAACCACTCTGGAAAACAGCATGGAGGTTCCTCAAAATGTTGAAAATAGAACTCCCCTATGACCCAGCAATCGCACTGCTGGGTATTTACCCTAAAGATACAAACGTAGTGATCCGAAGGGGCACGTGCACCCGAATGTTTATAGCAGCAATGTCTACAATAGCCAAACTATGTAAAGAACCTAGATGTCCATCAACAGACGAATGGATAAAGAAGAGGTGGTATATATACACAATGGAATACTATGCAGCCATCAAAAGAAATGAAATCTTGCCATTTGCGACGACGTGGATGGAACTAGAGGGTATCATGCTTAGCGAAATAAGTCAATCGGAGAAAGACAACTATCATATGATCTCCCTGATATGAGGGTGAGGAGATGCAACATGGGGGGTTAAGGGTGTAGGAGAAGAATAAATGAAACAAGATGGGATTGGGAGGGAGACAAACCATAAGTGACTCTTAATCTCACAAAACAAACTGAGGGTTAATGGGGGGAGGGGGTTGGGGGGGTGGGATTATGGACATTGGGGAGGGTATGTGCTATGGTGAGTGCTGTGAAGTGTGTAAACCTGGCGATTCACAGACCTGTACTCCTGGGGATAAAAAGATATTATATGTTTTAAAAAAATAAAACTTAAAAAAAAAAAAAAAAAATTTAAAAGTGCCATGAATATCGTGATTGTATTTTTAATGCCTTTTATCTTAGAAGACTGTGTAAAAGGTATCAATAATTACCTCTTTCTCCTGGAATATAAATAACTTGGGTGGCACAAAAAATATACTTTCATAGCAATTTCATCAGATACATAAGACAGAACCTAAAAAGGTACTTCCTGTTTTTCACATAAGTGAAAATGACATAGTAAGTCATTTTCATACCCAGATTAGAGAATAGAACCCAGATGGGGAAACAATGCTTTGTGGCTGCCTAGAAAAATCCTATATGAGACAGACAGAAAGCTAAATTTTTTTTTTTTGAAGATTTTATTTATTAATTTGACAGAGAGAGAGATTGCAAATAGGCAGAGCAGCAGGCGGGGGTGGGGTAGGGTGGGGTGGGAGCAGGCTCCCTGCTGAGCAGAGAGCCCGATGTGGGGCTCAATCCCAGGACCCTGAGATCATGACCTGAGCTGAAGGCTCAGTGGGTTAAGCCACCCAGATGTCCAGAAAGCTAAATTAAAACAAAAACAAAAACAAAAAAAAAACTATGTACCATGTGGATAGGATCTTAAGGGCTTATATAGAGACTGCCAATTCTCACAGTATACTTCCTCTCAAATACCTTCATCTATTTTAAACATGAGAACAATAACAATGCACCCCTCTACCAGTCTAGAGAATCAGGCCAGGTTCACCCTAGTTTAGTTCTTGTCAGTCTGAATGATAGATATACACACGATGAAGACAAGGATCTTTTAAAAAAATGTTATGCTTAAAAAGAAGCAAATGCCTCTAAATGATAAGTTATGATAATTTAGACCAAAATATGATGGAAACGGGCTAGGTTAACTTTCCCTACCAGAAATAAAAATAAAACCAATATGAAAAAATATATATAACCCATTAGCTTAAGGATTATTATACACCTTTGTCTATCACAAGATTAATTCATTCCTTTTTTTCCTTTTCCATGGCAACCATCAGTTCTTGAAAAGTACACTGTCTACAGGGGCGCCTGGGTGGCTCAGTGGGTTAAGCCGCTGCCTTCGGCTCAGGTCATGATCTCAGGGTCCTGGGATGGAGTCCCGCATCGGGCTCTCTGCTCAGCAGGGAGCCTGCTTCCCTCTCTCTCTCTCTCTCTCTCTGCCTGCCTCTCTACTTGTGATCTTTCTCTGTCAAATAAATAAAATAAAAATCTTTAAAAAAAAAAAAAAAAAAAGTACACTGTCTACAAAAAAGAATACTAGACTGAGAATCAAGAAACTCCACTTACTTTCTCCAATACAGAAATGTTCAGAAGGGCTTTAAAGTGTAAAGCAGACTTGGATTGGCAAGGTTTTTTAAAGTATGCATTTTATCAGAAGACAAAAGAGATAGCAAAAATTTTTGCCAATTTCAATGTAATAACTAAGAGCAAGTGATGAATACTAAAAGGTGAATCATTTATACCTTTTCTCTGATTCTTCAGAACCAAAGGCAGTATTTCTGAGATGACTGGCCAGGATGTCAATTAAATGGAGATACTCATCCTAGGTAACGCAGAAAATACAGAAACCTCTAAAGCTGTAGAGACAGCACTGGTGTCCGATGCTAATGTATCTTCTTGCTGTAAATATCTATTTTAAATTATGCATTCCAGGAAGACATATTGAGGGATACCTCATTTCATAGATTCTAGGATGCACATTTTTTTGTATTATGATATATCTGAAATAGGAAGGTGTCCAACAAGCAGTTAAAACCAGTGTTGGCCATGAGCAGTCAGAGTTGTCACAGATCATATATAGACGAACATCAGAACACAAATATCAAACTTGGAAAACGAGTATCAGCAGCTTGGAAGAAAACCCTGGAAACTCTTTCAGCCCCCTGGAATCAAGACTGTTGGATTAAAATTAACCAACTTCACACAGGTGGTTTAAAAGCCTAATATGACTGGCTTTTGGTTCTCCTACAAATTCTTTTAAGAAATGCTGTGTCACAAAGCTGTAGCCGGCACAGAAAATATTATAATACATGCTTCAGAAATGCAGAATAAGTTATTTGGAAGAAATGAAAAGGTTTTAGGAAAACTTAGCCAATTTAATTAAATTTCCCTGTTTTTGTATGCAGAAGTTGGATATAAGATTAAAATTTTTCTGCAGCTAAATTTCAGTGGTCCATTCCAATGAGGAGAAAAAAGATCTAAGTTACAGGAAAATAGTATAAAAAATTCAGTATTAAAAAATTTTGTACCCACTAATGTACTATATAAAATAATAACACCTTAAAATTCATGATATGTAACAAAATCTATCTGCAGTTTACAGTTTTCCAAAACATTTTTGCTAACTACTATTAAAAAAAACACCTTCTTTGTAGTATTACCTGTAAACCACAGCAGCCTACAGCATTCATTATGGAAGCATTGTGAATAACTCGGTAGGAGATTCCCAGTTTTGTTGCTCTCAGAATAAGATCACTGTGTGTGGTAGCCCTGTAGTGAGAAAAGATCAAGTTGGATGAAAGTAACCAACACTGACTTTTTAAGATGGTAAAAGTGTAGTATTTCATGAGTTGTAGTTGATCAAAGGTTATGGGGGCTGCTTTTCCTCAATTTTTGGGCTTTCTGACAAGAAAAGTGTTAAGTCTCCACATGCCCATCATAAAGCTGAACTGCACTTGTTACACTCCTAAAGCAGCCTGGGCAGCTATAGAGAAAGGGAAGTTTCACTTGCTCTTTTGTCCCATTAATACCTGCAAAGACATCTGTGGAATGTAAGCTCAGCAACTGGACTGAGAAGCAATTCTCAAACTTCTTAGTTTTAGGTCCCCTTTAAACTCTTAAAATGACTGCTCTGAGTTCTAAATTATGGCACAATTAGACCTACTCTTTGATTTCTACTCTACTTTGAAGTTTTCTCTTTTGTGTTTTGAAATACAACAAGGCAGATGGTACAGAACATTTCTGTAGCCTGTCATTCTTTGCCTTTATATTAGGGTTCCATCTGATATAATCATAGTTGGACTTTACATCTGTCTACCAGTGATTTTATTTATAACTGTTTTCAGTCTGGTTACTGTATATATAATTAGTGTGTGTGCATGTGTACATGTGTGCGTATCCTGCTTGTTGCCTTTCCTTTTTTGAGATAAATCTAATGGTTATAATTAGATAGACTGTGAGGAGAGAGAATATACATTAATATAAATATGGATACTGTGAAATGTAACCGCACATCAATTTAGAACTGCATTATTAAAGGCTTTTCCCCTTGATGAAAACTCCAGGCCCTGCTGGGGAAAACAACATTAGCATGTTTGAGAAACTACATATAAACCACCAGAACCTGTCAACTGGTCAATGCATACCAAGTAGGAAGATCAAGGGCTCTCACCCCATGAGGCAGTCAGGAACAGATTAGCAAAGGCCCACCAGGGAAGTCTGTTTTTAATCACACATAAAATAAAAACTAGTATGAAAAACAATCATTAATTTGATTTAGAGTAAGCTTTTAAAAAATAATATAAACGCCAGTTATAAAAAATGTTTTTAATATCATCTTCAGACTTTTACTATTTAACATTAAGATTAAGGAAAACTGAATTAGTTACTTGCTGAGTTATCTGAATAGATGAGCAGAAAGAAAACCTGGTTTAAAATTGTATCTCTCTTTATCACAACTTCATTTAAAATGACCAGATGTGGTTGGTGTACTATGGAGATTTAATGACCTGGCGAAGTGATTTGATTTTGTGAAGCTGCTATAAATGTGATTAAGTAAGCCCCTCAGATTTCTGCTATGAAAAACTGGTATTTTATTACCATGATTACCCAAATTATATTGCTTCATGAAAAGAAAAAATTGGTTTGAAACACAGGCTTACACCATTATACTGGGCATTCCTTCTAGTCCGGCTTCATGAAATCGTTTCAGTTACGGTAACTGGAAAAGTACATGTGTGTAAAGACAGACTTACTACTATTTCTGGGCACATGGCTCTAGTCAAAATCGTGTGTATTTCTGTATGTGTGTGTGTGTATACAGGCCCAGAGTGGAGCTCACTTAAAACTAAACAAACTTTATCTTATAATAACATTAGTTTGTAGATAAAGTATTGCCTTATTTGACAGTGCTACAGCTTATGATCTGAAAATTCACTAGTATTTGCAATAATATGGTGAAAGTGATGTTCTCACAAACCACCAGAAGCACTAAAATTGGTACAGTCCTTTTTTTTTTTTTTTTAAGATTTTGTTCATTTATTTGAGAGACAAATATTATTTTATTTAAAAAAATTTATTTGAGAGACAGAGCAGAGGGAGAGGGACAGAGTCCCTGCTGAGCATGCAGCCCAATGCAGGGCTTGATCCTGGGACCCTGAGATCATGACCTGAGCTGAAGTCAGATGCTTAACCAACTGAGTCACCCAGGCACCCTGGTACAGTCCTTTTGAAAAGTAATTAAACAATATATGCTTGAAAATACCCAAATTCAAAACTTCTGATTTTCTGGGTATTATAAACTGATTTTGGAGAAAAAAAAAAATCTAAAATGTGGGGAAGGGAGAATGGAAGGAGGGGGAAAGGATCATATATATTAATCCCAACATGGAAGCTTTACTTATATTGGAGAAATAAATGGACTAATAAGTAATAATGTTGACATTTACTGGATTAATTACTAGATGCCAAATAGTGTTTGGAATGCAAACAATCAAATCACCTACATAAAAGCACAAAGAAGACAAGTGAATAAAGATGTTTTTGTGAATGTGTATGCCATGAAGGAAAAGGTACACAGCATTATGGATAAAAAATTATGTGTTCAATGATTATAAAACACATATAGTTACAGAGCATTAAAAAAAAAATTTATTTATTATTTGACAGAAAGAGACACAGCAAGAGAGGGAACACAAGCAGGGGGAGTGGGAGAGGGAGAAGCAGGCTTCCCGCTGAGCAGGGAGCCCAGTGTGGGGTTTGATCCCGGGACCTGAGCTGAAGGCAGATGCTTAACGACTGAGCCACCCAGGTGCCCTGTTACAGAGCATTTTAAAACAAGGAATGGAATTAACAAAATGGAACCATCATTAAAATTTGTTTCATGATGATCCTGTTCAACTATTCTTTATGGGGATAGTAAGCTTAAGACTGTCATCTCTCACATGACTGGGTTGGATCTATTGATGTACTGTTTTTTTAAAAAGTCATTTATATTCTTTATGTGATTAATGTCCACATTTCTATCAATAACCTGGACAAAAGGGAAAAAGAACTACATCAACTGACTTAACTGACTTTCAATTACCTTCTTCAGGAATTTAAGAGTGGATAATGATGATGGTTACACTACTTAATGCCACTGAATTGCACACTTAAAAAGGACTAAAATGGTAAATATTATGCTATATAAACTACAATTTAAGAAATATGAGAGGGGCACCTGGGTGGCTCAGTGGGTTCAAGCCTCTGCCTTCGGCTCAGGTCATGATCCCAGGGTCCTGGGATCGAGCCCCACATCGGGCTCTCTGCTCTGCGGGGAGCCTGCTTCCTCCTCTCTCTCTCTCTGCCTGCCTCTCTGCCTGCTTGTGATCTCTGTCTGTTGAATAAATTAAAAAAAAAAAAAAAAGAAATATGAGAATAAGGAATTTAAGTAATTTTCTCTTCTTTTTAAAGTTTTTATTTGGATACGTGGAAAGGGGCTTAAAAGTAAACAAATAATTTTTTATTGTTATATGTAAGGAAGAATTTCAATGCTTTGCTGCATTCTGTATTCTCTTCCTGGTTAATCCATTTAAGGCATGCATATAAATCATAATTCTGACCTCAATTAAAATGTACATATTCCCTACCATACCGTCTCCCAAGTACTATATCCCAACAACTGTTTCTCAATAGTAATCCAGAGAGTAAATGAAAAATAATTGTAGGACAATAATTACTACCCAACTCTGAATATAAGATTTTACATGATGAGTCAATGACATAGAGCAAATTAATTGTCTAGGAGTTTAAAAAAAAAAAAAGAAAAGAAAAGAAAGAAAAGGTACTCGCTTCTGAATAAATAGTGGAGGATTCATGGAAGAGGTAGCATCTGAACAGGGTATTAATCTATTTTACTGAGTAGAAACTGGGGAGGATTAGAGTTAGCATGTTGTATGGTATACTTGAAAATTGTTAAGAGAGTAGATCCTAAGATTGCTCATGACAAGAAAAAAAATAGTTTTCTTTCTTTTTTAATTTTATTTATTTGACAGATCACAAGTAGGCAGAGAGTCAGGCAGAGAGAGAGAGGGGGAAGCAGGCTCCCCGCTGAGCAGAGAGCCCAATGTGGGGCTCCATCCCAGGACCCTGGGATCATGACCTGAGCCGAAGGCAGAGGCTTTAACCCACTGAGCCACCCAGGCAACCCTCTTTCTTTTTTTTGTATGATGGATGTTATAAGTCATAAACTTACTGAGGTAATCAATGATTTGACGTAAGTCAAATCATTTTGTTGTGTACCTTAAACTTACACAGTGCTGTATGTCAATTAAATCTCAATGAAATAGGGAATAAAATAAACAAACTGGTAAGAAAAGTCTATTTTAAGAAAAAAGTAGAGCAAAGACATGGAGGATGAATATTGCAAAAACATTTACGAAAGGGCAAAGAAGTAATCTGGGCTCTAACATATTTAAAAAGAACAGTAGCTAAAGGAGAAAGGAGATAGACTGTTAAAAGATTTAGGCCATGGAAAGTCACTTAAGGTTTTGGAGCAGGGTAGTAACATCCCTGAGGCACTTCTGGTAGGCCTCAATTCTTCATTTATGTGGAATTCTCCCCTTCCCCCTCCCACCCCGTTGACCTCCTCTACAATTTCCACCTACAGAATTCTACCCATACCCAGCTCAAGCACCAACTCCCCCATAAAGCCACCAATGAAAAACTCCAAACTCTATGCCTTTAAATTTACACTTTTCTATCCTCATCCTTGACCCCACCTTTCAGCAGTGTGTCAGAGTTAACCATTCCTTCCTCTCTAAAGTCTTCTCTTTTCTTGACTTCTATGATAACACATTCTCTTGATTTTCTTCCTCCTCTGGCTCTTGACAGACTACTAAATGCAAGTCTCCTAAGGATTGATCACCTTCTCTTCCCTTTGTTCTTTCCTACTGATTTCATTCATTTCTCTGGCTTTAAACACCCTATCTCTCCCTCTCCCCTGATATATACTCATAACTTCAAAAACCACATATCCCGGGTAACGCCTCCCTTGAGCTCTAGCAGCAGATATCAAATTGTCTGCAAGACGTCTCAAATTTAAAACATTTCCAGAACCAATTCTTGTCTTCTGCAATTATTTTCCCTACAAGTTTTCACCATTTCAAGAACTGGCACCAACAACTACTCAGTTCCTAAAGCTGGAATTCTGGAAAACTTGCTTCTTTCCTCTTCCTCACCTATTACATTCACACTGGCATTCTTCCTTCTCAACTTTTCCACTTAGCCTTTTTCTCTCCTCTACCAAAGCCACCCTGCCTCCCTAAAATGCACTCAGTGAAAGCAGTCAGAGTGATCATTTAAGAATCAATCAGATTGTGATTTTTTTCCTGCTTAAAATCCTTCAAAGATTGATCAGAGTACTTCATCTTTTTTTTTTTTCTTTTTTTAAGATTTTATTTATTTGCAGAGTACACACACATAAGCAGAAAGAGGGGCAGGCAGAGGGAGAAGCAGGCTTCCCCCTGAGCAAGGAGCCTGATGCAGGACTTGATCTCAAGACCCTGGGGTCATGACCAGAGCCAAAGGCAGACACTTAACCGACTAGAGCCACCTAAGTGTCCCTACCAGAGTACTTCAAACAAAATTCCTACACCCTCCAAGGTCTTACATGATCTGGGCCCTACCTACCTCTTGAACTCCTCACTCCCTCTCCCAGACCCTCTCCCTGTGCTCTTCCAGATCCTCGAATACAGTCTTGTAGTTCCCTCTGCTTACAGTGCTCTTCCCTTCTGCTATGCTTTTTATTTTTCAGATACCTACTTAAACTACCCCAACAAAAAGGATTTCCCATATGACCCCATAGAAATTAGCCTATTCCTGTTAGTCCTTATTTTTTCCCTTACAGGCCTACCAAAATTTTAAATTTGTTATTTCCTCTTTGATTGATGTGGACTTCCTCTACTAAACTATAAACCCCATGTTTTATCATCTAACATACATCCAGCACGTCAGAGTTCCTGTTGTGAGATAGATGTTTCAAAGATATTTGTTGAATGGACAATGCCAGTCCAAGATATGCCTGGTCTTCTCTTGTGACCCCCAAGCAAAATATTAAACAACTCTTTCCCTTATTATTTAATTGATATCTACTATATTGTAAAGTAAGCTAGAGATAAAAGTGTGAAGGACAGCCTACAAACCTAGAGTAGATGTACACATTTATAAAAAAAAAATACATTGTGATGCAATGTATGAAAACACATGAATGAAGTGTCAGCAGTTAGGAAGAGATATAACTTCTGATCCGTGTAATAAATGACTGCATCACTGAGAATGTGGTATTTGAGTTAGGCTTCAAAAGATGGTTGGACTTCTGACAATCAGATATAGAGCAAAGGGCACTACAGATGAAGGAAAGAGTTTGAACAGATGTATAGAATGAGAAAGCAGATGATCAGGGAAGGAAGCTGGTTGGCATGAGTGTGGGCTTTAGGACAAGAAGGACAGGCAGAAGGGAAGGTTGGACAGTATTTTTCATATCTGGCCAATGGATGGAGTTAGTAACTCTCATTTTGAGCTCAAATAAGATTTCCAAATTGTAGTTTCAAAATATAAATTTAACCACAACATGGGTCTACATCGGGACCAGGCAATACGCTACTGTATTGAACTGGGAATAAAACGATATAAATATTGGGGCTGGAAACTGAGTTAATAATTAGTCATGTCTACATGATGAAGCCTCCAAAAAAATCCTTGAACTATGGCATTCAAAGAGCATCTGGGTTGGTGAACACATCTATGTGCCGGGAGGATGGCCCATTTCAACTCCAGGACAGAAGCTCCCATGCTTGGGACTCTTCTCTCTTCATGTACCTCTTCATCTGGTTGTTCCTCTATAGCCTTTATCATATCCCTTATTATATAACAAACCAATAATTGTAAGGAAAAAAAAAAAAGGAAACTCAAAAGCAGTGCTTCTCATACTAGTGAAAAGCTAATACTTTCTAAGTTCTAAATTGTCATGGAAAAATAGTTCTGTAAAATGCAATCAAAATTAGCGATTAGAAAAATAAAATATGGGGCACCTGGGTGGCTCAGTGGGTTAAAGCCTTTGCCTTCAGCTCAGGTCATGATCTCAGAGTCCTGGGATCGAGCCCCACATTGGGCTCTCTGCTCAGCAGGGAGCCTGCTTCCCCCTCTCTCTGCCTGCCTTTCTGCCTACTTGTGATCTCTCTCTCTGTCAAAGAAGTAAATAGAAAATCTTTGGAAAAAAAAAAAAATGGGACTTTGGCCAGAATCCAGTGCAATAAGAAAATCCTAAAAGAGTTTCAAGACATTTAATATATAGGTTTTTTTCATTACCTTTTACTATTTTGTGGCTTAAAAAAGAAAAGAAAAAAAGCACTCCTGGGTGGCTCAGTGGGTTAAGCATCTGACTTCAACTCAGGTCATGATCCCAGGGTTCTAGGATGGAGCCCCACACTGGGCTGTATGCTCAGTGGGGAGTCTGCTTCTCCCTCTCCCTCTGCTTGCTGCTCTCCCTGCTTGTGCTCTTTCTTCCTCTCTGTCAAATAAATAAATAAAAATCTTGGGAAAAAAAAAAAAAGGAAAATAGGTACTGCTAATTTGGAGGAAGACTTACTTTTACAGAAAACAATGTCAGAGGCTAAAACAATTTGGACATTTTAAAATATGTGATTGCACAATGTCATTTGCAACCAAGTATAATAATGAAACACAGGGAGAGGGTGGTGGGGTTATGGACATTGGTGGGGGGGGGTGTGTGCTGTGGTGAGTGCTGTGAAGTGTGTAAACCTGGCGATTCACAGACCTGTACCCCTGGGGCTAAAAATACATTCTATGTTTATAAAAATTTAAAAAATTAAAAAAATAATGTAACACAATCTCTGGCACACCACATTGATGTAAATTACTTTTTTTTGACAGACACATGCACATGTAACTCCATTCTTTTAAAACATCCTTGGTGGCGAATTCATAGTGATTTAATTGTCCTTATGTTCCTTAAATCTGTGACATAAATCTTGGGTCACCAGCTGGAAACAAAGAACTCCTATGTTTGGCTTGACATTAGAGATTGATGATGCTTAACTAGACAAGTAGAAACCCATCTTTTTAGTAACAGGGAAGAAAAGAGCTCCCAACGGATATAAGAAATTGAAATTTGAAGCTGGACAGATTTTAAATTCAAGGCAAGTGTGACAATACTGCTAAATATGAGGTGATTAAAAAAAGGGGGGAAAAAAGCCTAAGAAAAAAGTAGAAGATGTTTGTGATTTACCTGCATAATAAATAAATGGTACGTATGACTCTTGATAATATAATACACTTATTAATAATGATATAGTAAAGTTATTTGATGCCCTAAGTTACCTTCTAAAAGAACAGCAGGAACAATGATACAAACTTTAAAGAAATGACACTAACTAACCAATGTAAGTGATACATATGATGACATCCTTATCAAGCAGATTTTCTTCATTAAGCTCAAAGATAATTAAAGTTAATGAAATTTTAGAACCTAGATAAACATAGTCCTTTATTAGGACCTGGCAAGTAAAAAGTTTTAAATATAACAGAGTAATTCTTACTGATTTTTTTTTAAAAAAGCAAATAAATTAAAACTCAAAATACCTGCCTTGACTTACCCAAATGGATCACCAACCACAAGGAATGCAACATCACTGATATCGGCATCCTTTAAAATATTATCAGCTTCTTGTTCCACTTCTTCTCTATCAGCAAGAATCAATTTTCTTCCATAAAACTCTTCCTACAGATTTAAGTTCAATATCAAAATGAGACAGCAGGTGACCATTTCAACATATGTACGTACACACACACGCACGCACGCTATCAATCTTTGTCTGGGGCTGGTGCAAATCTTGGCAACCATCCAAACACAGATCATTGAATAGGACTCCTCAGTGAGCTAGCACTCTATATCATGTTGCAATTAAACTCTGTCTTTGGGGCTATCTTAATATCCCAAGAGGAGGTAGACCTAACATCTGAGGCTTTCTGCATTTTAAATTTACCTCTAAATTTGAGTCTAATAGATCAGGCAGAACATTGTAGAATGAACAGAGAACAAGCATGCATGAGCTTTATTTCAGAAACAGAATAATACAGAATATGTTAAATATTATAAACATACATGGTAATTTAGGTTTTATTAAATTTTCCATAGGAAAACCTACAGGACCCTGGCTAAAATAAAAGGTAAATTCAATAAGAAAAAAACAGAAAATTAAGATTTAGTTACCTACAAAAGCAGCAAACATTGCTATATAATTGCAGGAAAGATTAATTTAAAACTGTCAGATCCTGCTAAAAAGGCAGACTTGCAGAGGAAAGAAAAAAAATTCTAATTATAAAGGAAGGCTCTAGGATAAAGTGCTTTGTGAACCAATCCCCTTAAGTTCAACTCTAGAAAATAAACCCAGGAGGCTGACCTTAACTGGAGTGGCAGCATGTAAGTAGAGAGAGTGAACTAGTGTGCTAATGGTCATGTGGTAGTGGTTACAAATGATTATGCAAGGTCATGAATCTTATTAACTGATTTCCTGTGGAGTATTATGTAATTCAAATATAGTAAAAGTGAATGCATAGACAAATACTATTTCTTACATGCTGAGAAGTCTGTTGGAGTTATAAGGATTATATCAGATGTCAAACATTACAAGGATTGCTGTACTCAATAATACCTGTCAAGCAAAAGAGTAAATAAACAAATGTCTAAGCATTTGAAGATAAAGGTCACAGTACAAACTGATAATTATTGCCTAATACTTAGCTAGAATCGGTCCCTAAAATGTGAAAAAAGATCCCTTCCCTTTTTCTGCATATCTTCTCAGAGATAATGCTCTAGAAGTTCCCAATGACAACAATGTTTGATGAAAAATATTCTCCTTATTTTCACTTTTACCATGTTATTTTTTCTTAATCATGAATTTGTATATAACTTACTTCAATTTCATGAGCCCAGAAAACTTATTAGTGGTAGAACATTTATATTCACATATATCTAAGAAGACACATATGATTACTGAAAATTGAAGGAAATGATTATTTTTTCCTAAACAAACATTTAAGATCAAAAGGCACATGCTACTAGCTTAATGCTAGCGTAATCCTAAATCCTATCCAATATTATATAAATGATTTAACAAAAAAACCCCACTCTCAAGACTTCTATCATATATCTCTCCATATTTATCACTTATCCTACCTAAGAAACATTTCATCATTTAATTGAAACACGTTTATTTAAAAAAAAATTATCCACATATGCACACCTGTGCACACACACCCAAACACTCCAGTATAACCAAATGGCTGATCCTCCTGGGGAGGGGGGAGGTTAAAAAGAAAAAAAGAGCACAACCAGTAAGAAACCTGGTATTACATTCTTTTTAATTTATCTACCTGGTTATTTATTCATTCACTCACTCGAAGAACATTTTTTTTTTTTAAGATTTTATTTATTTGACAGACAGAGATCACAAGCAGGCAGAGAGGCAGGCAGAGAGAGAGGGGGAATCAGGCTCTCAGCCGAGCAGAGAGCCTGATGTGGGGCTCAACCGCAGGACCCTGAGATCATGACCTGAGCCGAAGGCAGAGGCTTTAACCCTGAGCCACCCAGGCGCCCCATCGAAGAACATTCTTGTGCACAACCTCCACACCAAATTCTAGGCCTGATGTTGGGAAACAGTGGTGAATAAGACATATGTGTCCCCTGTCCTGTGACTTATAATGTCTAGTGGGGAGTTACCTACCACATCATTAAGTGCTATAAGAGCATGGAACCTAGTAAGAGTCAGGGAAGGGGAGGGGTTAAAAAAGGGCAGTATTATTTAACAAATAATTTTACATTTATATATTACTCAATGACTGATTAGACAGTTTTTGTACAGTATCACCCTTAATCTTCTCCACTCATGAAAATCAAGGCAAAACTCAAAATTCATTCCTGCTTTAAGGTGACGGGTTTTATGAGGAGGACAGGGTAAAAATTCAAAATTAAAATTGCTTTTGGGTATTTCTGGAAGGATACATAAGCAATTAGCAATAACTGCCTCCAGGAAGGAGAACCAGGATCGAAATCTTTCAATGTATATGCCATTTTGTATCTTTTAAATTTTATGCCATTTAAGGTATTAACTAGTTTGAAAATAAGCCAGAAAAGTAGAGGCTAGAAGTAGGATACCTAAACAAGAAAACAAAACCCAAAGAAAACCCCAAACACTCTAACACTGAAAGAAGGAACAGAGAAATAAGGGCTTACGAAAGGGACTGAAAAAAATTGGAAAAGTACAAGTAAAACCAAGAGAAAGTAATGTCATGAAAGCCAGTTTCAAATAGTGATCAACTATGTCAGAAGTAAAACAAGAAGTGAAAACTATCCTGTGGCATTCTCAGCTACTAAATAATTGTTCAACAAACAGAAATATTTCAGAGGAATGGAAGTAAACTTGCAGGAGTCTGAGACATGAGTGAAGTAGGGACAAGAAAAGTATACTGCTTCTTCAAAGGGCTTTGGATAAAGAGACAGAAACAATAACAACTACGGAGAAGAGGGGAGAGATTTCAGAATGAACAAAATCTGAATATGGTTTCAAGCTGAGGGGAGAAGGATGTTAATATATATCAAACATAACAAAGAAAGAATAACTGATGGGAATAAGGTTTCAGAGAGAGGAAGAAGTTTGGAAAAAACACACCTAGTAGAGTTGTCTTCAACACACTGAGAACCTCATCTAACAAGTCATTTTCTAAGACTTGGGGTAAGATAGATTCAGATTTAAGGGAAGGACAAATGGGAAGTTAATAAAGGTCACAGATGATTGCCTCAGTTTTCTCAGTGGCAAGTCTATCTCTCCACTATCAAGCCACAGCAGCTGGATAGGAGGACAAGGAAGCAGAGTGAGCTGGTATCCAGATGAAGTAGATTAGGAAGAAAAGAGAGGGAAATGATATACTGGAAGAAAAGGAAATTATTTTTGTGATGCCCAAGAACAAGTATAGCGAATTATTGTGCTTATCTCCTCCATGCTTTTGCTCACAATTATTTTTTTCTTTAGTAAGGAATACTCTTCTTCTTCCCTTTACCAAATCTTATCCATAGTAACTATCTCTTTTTCTTCCCTTTACCAAGTCTTATATATACTGACAAAATTTTAATACATCTACATTAGATCACTCTGGGTCAGGCATAGTTCTAAGAACTTATGCATATGAATTCATCTAATCTTCACAACAATCTATGAGACAGTCCCTATTTTTATCTCTGTTTAAGAAATAAGAAAAAGAACACAAAGTTAAGTGATTGCCCAAGGTCACAGAACCTTGGTTGACTGCAAAACTTTACATGTACTACAGATTAGGCACAGGGGTGGCTGGCTGGCTCAATTGGTAGAGCATGCAACTCTTGATCTCAGAGTCATGGGGCTTGTGAGTTCAAGCCCCACACTGGATGTAGAGCCTACTTAAAAAAAAACCAAAAGACAGGGGTGCCTGGGTGGCTCAGTGGGTTAAGCCTCTGCCTTTAGCTCAGGTCATGATCTGAGGGTTCTGGGACCGAGCCCCGCATCAGGCTCTCTGCTCAGCAAAGAGCCTGCTTCCCCGCACCCCCTGCCTGCCTCTCTGTCTACTTATGATCTCTGTCAAATAAATAAATAAAATCTTAAAAAAAAAAAGGCAAAAGACCAAAAAACCAAATGAGGAACTGACAGGCAGAGCTTAGTGATCGCCTCTGCTTTCTGCATGATAGCTACAGCCCCAAGGTTAGCCCCCTTTGGCCAAAGCAGCTTCATCTATTTACCCTACCGAGCTGTATAAATATTAGCATTTTCTATCTAGACATGAAAACGAAAGAAACGAAACAAAAAGACTGGGATGCATTATTTTAAGAGACAGCTCAAATACCATCTATTCCATAGTATTCTCTGACCACCACGACCTAAAGTGATCTTCTTATATGTATTTCAATTGGAATTAATAACCAGTAATTACTTAATATCTGAGAGAGCTTCTATGTAATTCATGAAAACAACACTGGCTTAAATAAGATCATCTAAGTTCTTCCCAGCAATATAATTTTACAGTTTCTTCTTCCCATTGTTGTCATGAATTGTATTTAAATCTCCCATTATTAAGTTTTCCTGAGTATAATACAGATGAATCATGAACTACTTGAGAACAAAGACCATAGCTTATGCCTCTTTGTATAAGGCACTACAGGTATATTACACCAAATGGCACATAAAATTATAATTCATTCACAGAAAGTGCCTCAAAATTCAAAGTGTATACACTAAACCTCTTTCCTGGATTCACAGTCTCTAGTTTAATTAACTTTTGAATAATACAGAACATATAAATAATACTACCTATTTGGCAATTTGAAAACAACAGCTTTCAATGTAAGAAAAGAAAAATTACAGACTTTTTTTAAAAGATTTACTTAATTATTTGAGGGCGCCTAGGTGGCTCAGTCAGTTAAGCATCTGTCTTTGGCTTGGGTCATGATCCCAGGGTTCTGGGATTAAGTCCCACATCATGGGGCTCCCTGCTCAGCAGGGAGTCTGCTCCTCCTTCTTCCTCTGCCCCTCCCCTGGTTGTGCTCTCTCTTGCTCAGTCTCTCAAATAAATAAAATCTTCAAAAAAAACCCATAAAAAATAAAGATTTATTTATTTGAGAGAGAGAAAGAGATATAGCACAGGAGGGTTAGGAGGGGGCAGAGGGAGAGAATCTTCAAGCAGACTCTCCATGGAGTGCAAAGCATGACTGGGGTTCCATCTCAGGACCTATGAGATCATGACCTGAGCTAAAACCAAGAGTCTGACGCTTAACCAACTGAGCCACCCAGATGCCCAAAATTCAAGATTTCTTCAGCAACATCCATGTATGCCATTTATAAAATACTATTTTGTGTGATTATTGATAAAAGCAAGCACATATTCATGAAGAAAACAGACTTTTCCAATCTTTTTTATCTGCTACACAATAATTATCTAGTTATTGAGACCAGATTGTAAATATAGGTATGAACACATAACAATTTTTAAAAATCAATTTCTTTTTAAAAAAAGGTAGACATGAAAGGAAATAAAGTCATTGAAGAGAAAGTGGCTCTGAGATTTTACTAGGCAATAAAAGGCATGAATTTATTTATACCTTACTTTATTCCAGATAAGAGTCATTAAAGGTGGCTGATGTTGCACAGCCAGTTGCTCAGGGAAAAACATGAACTAAGGACCTGGAGGAAGTTACGAAGAGCAGACCAATGGAACTTTGTGATACACAAAGCATTTTGCTTGAATCCTACCTTCTCTCGGGACATTCTCTGAAATCATTATTTTGTAAAGCTATTATCCATCCTGGAGTATAGACAGACATTCTATGGTATAAACGTTAAAAGTGGTGCTTCTCAACTCAGGACTGTCTTGGCTTATATTCTGTCTCTATCACTTACTGTCTGTATGACCTTGGGCAAGTTTCTCTGTGCCTATAAAATGTGAGCAGTAGTTACAGAGTGGTAATCCTGTTCTACATATAAAACACTTAGAACAGTGCATAGTAAGCCTTCTATAAATATTAGCACTTATTATTGTGGAGGAACAGATAGTCCAGCACCTTAACAAAGTACACATAAGTTACCTGTAGGTGAGGCTGGGCCCAGCCCCAATAATACGTTTTGGGGAAAAAAAAAAAAAAAAAAAAACTTGTAAAAATTGTAGCAACCAAAATTACCATTTAGCTAGCACTTAAAGTTTATAAAGCACTTTCAAATACATCATCTTAATAAAATCCTATATAACCCTCCAATTGGTTATTGTCTCCATTTTCACAAATGAAGCTACTGAGGTTTAAAGAAATCTGGAAGTGTTCATTAACAACTACCATTTCTCAACATTTCTGCTACAGGTACTACATTAAGAACCTATGAGGTAGGCATTATTATCCCCATTTCACAAAGTAAAAAAACTAAAGCTAAAGGACTTGTCCAAGGTGACATGGTAACATGTAACAGAGAAGACAAAGTCAGGTCCAACTTTCCTCTATGCTATGCTGTGACACCTAATTCTATAGAAATGCTGATTTATTATCTGTTTCTATTCTCTTGGATGAATTTTAGTTCATTCTAGTTCTCCTTGATCACTGGTAAGAGAGGAATATTTATTATCTTGAACTGAGATACTTTGGTTCCAACCCAACAAATCAGAGTCAACAAATCAAAGCTGGCCATTAGACACAACTTCCACATGAGTGCATGGCCAATTCAAGTAGCAGTCTTTAATTCCTTAAGTTTTTTTTAAAATATTCCTTAAGATTTTTGAAGTAACTTGGGAGACGAGAATTCTCTGGGCTTGTGAATCTGAGAGAACGGAAGACCTGAAATTCTCTAGGTCACCTTTTTGTTCAGAAGCCTTGATAGACCAGCTAAAATCCTCTCCCTCCTCCTATAACATATCCATCACTCTCTTCATCTTAATTTACATTCTATTTGGAGTTTGACAATGAACCTGAACTACTTAACCCCTCCTTCAAAGTGTAGAGCCCTTAACAAGAGCAAGCTAAATGTATGATACATTAACAAATCCTAAGGTATTTATGAAGTTCCAGGCTCACTCTCTCTCTCTCTCTATATATATATATAGAGAGAGAGAGTCTCATAGGAGACTATGTATATTAACCTTACCTGCAGTCTTCTTAAAGTTAAGACCTCTCTGGATAGGGTACTGACAGAAAGGCGATTACCATTCCCTATGGAAATACTTCAAAGGCAGAAGCTTTCAGCTTGGTTTCTGAATATATAACCAACTCATTAAGGCTATGTCAGTACCTCATTAGCACTCAACTCAGAAAAAAATTTGACTATCTCATGAAATAAGGGATTTTGATAACTATCCCCAGGAGTGTAAAATAACTTTCTTATTTATTAGAGAAAGCCACAAAATTAGACTTGTAAAGTAAGACAAAGCACCCTTTCATTTTCCAAGTCACTTCGTTGTTGTATTATTCCCATTCCTGCGATCCTTAATGAGCAGGGATATATTTTAAAGGATTTAAACAAGTAGACCTGAAAATTGGGTTCAGCTTAGCGTAATGAAAATCAGCTGTTAGCTTTCTTCCGAGGAACTGAAGAACCTTAACCACCTACCAGGGCTTCCTTCCCTACAGTCAGGATTGAAGTATAGGCTTCTAGATACACTCGACTGCAGCGTCTTACAACTTCCAGGCCCTTGACTGTGATGTCCTTGGCATCGCCCAGGCCCAAGCCGATCAAATAAAGCATTTCAAAGTCCAGGGGGAGGAAGACTGCAGGACGAAGTGAACAAGAAAAACAAGCGTCAGCTACACGGAAGATACGTAAAATCTGGCGATGAACATGAAAATGAAAACCAAGATAGCACAAGAAGGAACGGCAAGTCACAAGCGAGGTCTGAGAACCTTACTTCACGCCTCTTAAATAAGGATTCTGGAATGAGTGTTTTTAAAGAACCCCATCCCCCCTTTTTCTCGTTACACCAAACTAAGAGCAGTCAGTTACCCTCTAAAAACTGTAGTTGGGTCCCCAAACTGCTAACTGCAGCCTTTCCGAAAAACCAGCTACCGAACGGGCAGATTCGCGCAGAGCGAATACGCACGCCGCCGGCCTCACCTACGGTGCCGCAAAATGCGCCTTTACTGCACTTTACGACTAGCTGGTGGGGCGGGCAAGCCGGCCTCTGGGGGTGGGGGGCGGGGATTAGGGAGAACTGGACCTGATGTGACCCGCCGGCTGCTGGGCGGGGAGGGAGAGGTGAGTTGGCCAAGGAAGTCCATCCAGAGCCCCCCAGCATGACCTCTGGCAAAGGACGAGGAGTACCCGAGATCCCCTTAGCTCGTGGCTTTACACACCCCCATCCTAGGACAGGGTAAGTGCAGGAGCTCTTCGCCCGGGAGGAGCTGGCCCCGAGGGTGGCCGCGCTGTCCCTCGCCGTGCGCCTTTCCTCTTCCAGTCACACGAATGGGTGGCGGGTGGGAGGGACTTTTCTAATTTGCCCGGGTTTGCCCGAGTGCAGATATTTCCAACCTCGCCTTTGCATTCTGCTGTTGTTTAACCAGCTGCCTCCCTGGTGAGGTGTCAGTTTAGCAAATCTGGCCTTCAGTGTGATCCTGATTTCCCAGCGGGGCGATGATGCTTGGGGTTAGCCCCCAACCCCGAGACCTCATTCCGGAGGGCCCCAAGGGGTGTGACTGGGATATGCCTCAGTCATCCTCATTGTCGGGAAGCCCAGACATTCCCCCCGCCCCCGCCATGCTCCTGTGCCTAGAAAAGTGACATTTAAGAGTGCTCAGGAATTTCAAACTTCAGTTGCTTCCACAGGGGGAATTCCTATCAAGTGGTTGGTTAGATGTAGTTCCGATATCGGAATGGTTTGTTTTGACTGTAAATGCTCTTGGTAAGGTCACTAGTGACCTCATCCAAGTTAAAAAGACAATTTCCATTGTTTATCTTAGTAGGCAGTGTTGATTATTCAGAATTTTCCTGCTACTTTTCAGACAATGCCTTGAGTCTTTTTTTGCCCAGCGCCTGTTTCTTAGGCCTTTATTTTTTTTCCTAGTTTCCATCTACCCTTTGCACTTCTCATTTAATACAGTTTTCATGGCTAAGCCTATCCAGTATCATTACATCCATCCATCCTTCATACCAAATACAAAAAATAATTCAAAATAGATCATGGATGTAAATGGAAAACATAAAACCATAAAACTTCGTAGAGAAAAAATACATGTGATTTTACTTGGGCAAAGACTTTTCAGGTGCAACACCAAAAGCATGATGTAGGAAAGAAACAATTGAGAAATTGAAGTTCAGTGAGATTAAACGTATGTCCTTCAAAAGGCACTGTTGAAGACACACAAGGGAAGAAAATATTTGCAGAGCATATATTTGGTAAAGGACTTGTATCAAGAATACATAAATAACACTCAAAAGGCAAAAATAAGAAAACACCTTAACTTTTTAAAGAGGCAAAGAATTTGAACAAGAATCTCACAAAGAGTAAGATAAATAAATCCCCAAAGGAGTTACACTAACCTAAAGAAGCTTTGAAAAGATGCTAAACATCATTAGACATTAGGGAAATAAGGAATAAAACCATATTGAGAAACTAGTACATACCTGTTAGAAATTGAAAGCAATAACAAAATAAAACTCTGAATATGTAATTTTGGCTATCTCTAGTATTTTGCTGACTCACATTTTAGCCTCCCATTCAGACCGCCCCTTCAGCCTCCTATATTTAACTTTCTGCTGGAAATCACCTAGATAACCCAGAGGCATATCACATTCAACACATCCAAAGCCGAACCCATCATCTTCCCTTTCAGCTTGGCTTTTCCTTCTATATTACCTGCTTCGGATGGAAGGCATTATCATCTTTAGCCAGACACTTGGAAGTTACCCCGCATCAAATCTGACATATCTGCCTCTCTTAATAGAAACCATACCTACTATCACAGTGTTTCCTTAGGTCCTCATATCACTCCCACAGCTGGTCACCATGTCTCCTTCACATTCATACTTCTTTCACAGTCCAGAAGGACCTCACTAAGATGCAGTCTGAAAATGTCATTCCCTTCTAAAAAAGTCTTTCTGAAGCCAAGAGAAAGTCCAGGTTCTTTAACGTGTCCAACAGGATCATCCCTGGAGTGACCACTGCCTATCTTTCTCCAGCCTCATGTCTATCCACTCTGAATCATGAGCTTCTTCCCTAGCAGTACTCTTCTGTGCTCACAACATTCTCCTTTGTGATGACTTTAGTCAGGCTGCCATATCAGCAGAGAATACTCACTCTCTCCCATTCTCTTCTACCTAGATCACTGCTACTCATTCTGTAAGACTAAGGTTAGGGGTGCCTGGATGGCTTAAGTCAGTTAAGCCTCTGATTCTGGCTCAGGTTATGATCTTGGGGTCCTGGGATGGAGCCCCATGTCTGAGCCCCATGGACTCTGTGCTCAGCGGGGAGGCTGCTTCTCTCTTTCCTTCTCCCTCTGCCCTTCACTTGCCCCAACCCCGCTCATGCACACAGGTGAGCTCTCTCTCAAATAAAATCTTAAAAAAAAAAAACAAAAAAAAAAACTAAGTCTAGGAAGCCTTTCCAGAGATCCATGTGCTGGGTTAGGTATCTGCTTTCAATTAGGGTAATACTGTGCATATACTTATCAATCACTTAAGTGCTTTGTAATTGTCTGTTTGTGTGTCTTCCTTACCAAACCATTAATCTCATAGTTAGGTCCTGTATCTTATATTCTCATCCCTAAGGTTTAGCACAGTGCCTGGCACATAGTATTGAGTAAATATTTGTTAAACAGATCATTATGTATATACAATGGTAGCTTAGCAATTTCTTTGAGTTACGATGTACTTTTTTCTATCTTTATGAGATGCAGGGTGTGGTGTGTTTTAGATGACTACCAAAAGTCATTGACAGAATGTCAAACAAAAACATGCCTTGTTCATGCCACTTCAGAAAGTTATTTATGTTAAAAGATTTATGACACAGTTCACATATACCTCATATGCATTCTGTCAAGTAGGTAAATTTTCCAACACACTGTTCCTTTTTTATGTGTTTTTGTCAGATTTGCTTTGAGTAATTTCAGGTAGATTTACAGGGAAAGGACAGTGCCAAAAGGAGTAATTAATTGAAAAGAAGGTGTAGTTTATGTTCTTTCAGGAAATCTGTATTGAAAATAAAGTTATCCTGGGTAGGTAAGGTAATATTCTTTTTAGATACTGAAGGGATTTCAGTTTTTGCTCTTCAGAATTCAGTCAAAGAAACTACTTTCCCTATAGAGTTCTCAAACCTTTTTGCCTGCCTCCATTTCTCAATAGAAGTGTAAATTTGGGGGACTTTTCTGGAGATAGAGAAAGGTGTTATGGAAATCTTCCTCCTCAATCCCCCGCAATTCATTAAATATAATCAGCAAAATCTTGCATATTCTTTTTTGCAGAATTATTCTTTGTGATATGGACATTTCTCCATTACCATTTAAAACAGTTTCAAATATAATTGCATTTTCCGCAATCATTTATTATTAAAAATTTCAAACACATGTAGAAAAGTTGAAACAGTTTTACAGTAAACATTCATCTAGTCACCTCTTAAGTTCTGTAGTTGTTAACATTGTGCTATATTTGCTTTACCACGTTTATCCATTCACCCAGCCATCAACCCATCTTATTTTTTGATGCATTTCCAAGAGAGTTGCAGACATACGTAGACATATTGATTGCATTTTGCATGAAAGATAAAGCCCTCATCTAGGTAACAGATTAACAAAAAATAGCTAAGTATGTAGCTGATTAAATGATATCATTTCTTCACCTAATTTAGGCAGAGCTTTGAGAATTCTCCTTAAAACAGTTTCAGTTTTTAATCAATATGGTAGCATTATTTTGATGATAATGAAAGCAGTTAGAATACATATTTATAATGTCATAGCAAATTTGAATCTCACATCTAGCAGAAGAGAGGGGGATGATTATAAAGAAATGCAATTCTAGAGCCAAAAAAAAAAAAAAGAATGAAGTGAAAACCTTTTTATTTTAAAGAATAACAAAGAGAAATGAGGCCTAAAGAGTTTTCTTTATATTCCTGCTTGCAGATAGGAGAGTACCAAATTGTCCCTGAGGGTGAATATTTATGCTTTTCCTGAAAGATCTTTAAGATGTTTTCATAACTTTTGTCAGTAGCTCACTTTTAGTACCCACACTGTCAGAAATTCTTCCTTATATCTAATCTGTGACCTTCAGGCAATAGCCATAAAATGTGAAAGATGTAGATAGTCATAAAAAGTTAATACTGATGGCTTTTCCATTCCATTGTCATAAACACATCATATAGTAGTTATATTTTAAAGTGATAACAGTTGAGATACTGCCTTATATTATGAACAAATTATAATTAACTTACATCTGAAAGAAGTCATCCTTCAATTTTCTTATTTCAGTTCATTGTTTGTCTATTGAAAAGAAGACATCAGGGCTACTGAGTAAACTCCATCTGACCTCATTGTGAATAGAGAATATTATTTTTCTCTGAAGCTGGCCTTTTAACCTACATGTTCCCAGAGATTGCCTCATTGTTAGAGGAAATCTTGATTAATATTCTTGGAGCTTAGAGACCTCAATTGATTGATAGTCATCATTTTATATCAGTTCACAAATAGTGATAATTAAAGATAGCATTGCTTTAGGAGAAGTTATATTCGGTGATTCCTTCCTCCAAAGTCTGTTGATATAAAGGTAGAATTGGGGGTACATAGTTTCACTCTTCTTATGTTTAAACAATTACACTGTGCTCTTTTAAGATATATTCAGGGAAGCATATGGCAACTAGCCAAGATTTAGTTGGAGAAGGAGGGTGGTTTCCTCTTTACTCAAAGGCAAAATTTTTAAAAAGGACCTACCAGGCTGTATATTAGCCACATGCTCCCTCTCACTGTACCTCTGTCCTGCTTCTCTGAACTCACCTCCTGCTACAAAAACTATAAAACTGTACATATCCAGAGTTGAGTTTTGCTGGGGTTCAGGGAAAAAATAAAGAAACAAAGAACTATGCACTTCCAGTTACTTCATCTGTTCTTTTCCCCCATAGCACTGTTCACCTTCAAATATAGCTGGGTGATCTACTTATTGTGTCCATTTTTATTGTCAGTGTACTTCTACTAGAATATAAACACCATAAAGGCAGGATTTTTTTTTTTTTATCCATTTGGTTTACTAATGTGAACAGTGTTTTGGCATATGCTCAGTGTACATATGTAAATAAATTACAAATAAATTTTTTATTTATAAGGGAATGGCTCTGCAGGGGAAAGTTTGCTTAATGGTTAAAAATTAAGATTTTAGGGGTGCCTGGGTGGCTTAGTCAGTTAAGCATCCTACTCTTGATTTCAGTTCAGGTCATGATTTCAGGGTTGTGATCAAGCCCCACATAGAGCTCCAGGCTTAATGGGAAGTCTGCTTGAGATTCTCTCCCTTTTCCTCTGTCCCATCCTCCTCCCTCCCTCTCAAAAAAAAGAAAAAAAAATTAAGATTTTAGTGTCATTAAGACCTTGGCTTAAGTCCAGGAGTTTCCACTCAGTAGTTTCCTTATTGCCTTTCTAAATCTCAAGTTGCTTCATCTATGAAATAGACATAATAGTACCACCTCTCATAGGATTGTTGTGAGGATTAAATGAAAGAATACATATAAAGGGCTTAGCATAGTGCCTGGCAATTGGTAAAGACTCAATAAATGTTGACTAATAATAGAGCTTGAAATTTATTTTATTATTATCTACAGAGTCCATTAGACTATGAGAATTAGCCTTCTCCATCCCACTTGGACTGGTTCTTATTCTTTTTTCCCTATTCACAATAGTTCTATGAAATAATTACATGAGTTCATTACTTTTAAGATCAATCCATTATATACCATATTTTATTGATTCACAAAAGGTCATCTTAAACATTGTTATACTCTGAAGTGCTCTTTCTGAGAAAACCTGTCTTTGGTTTTATCATTCTGTTATAGAGTTCAGCACTGTAGACCTGGTCAGCGCCAAATAAGTATTGCCTGGCAATTTGTTAATATTAAAGTGTAAGAAGGCTAATATGCAAATAGTATTTTAGTACATGAAATGTAGTGAGCGAAGAAGATGTTCATTTGGAATCTAAAAACTAAATTTAGTCTTTTTATAAAAACTTTTAGATGCCCAACAAAAATAAAAAGGATAGTTGTGGTACATTAGTTTATTCATACAGTACTCTGCAATAAAGAGAAAGAATGTACAAAACAACATTGATAAATCTCATAGAAAGTTGAGCAAAAGAGTGCTGTGGAGATGGGATATACCTTACATTTAGTAAAGTCCTCAAAATTGTAAGTGTAAAATTGGATGAATTCTTACATTTGTGTACAACCATGTACCCATCACCCAGTTCAAGATAGGGAACATTTCCAGCATCCCAGAAGGTTCCCTTTGTCCCCTCCCAGGAAATACTTCCCCCTGCTAAGGTAACCACTAGTTGGCTTCTAATTGCATAAATCAGTTTATCTCTTCTTATGAATGGAATCATCTTTTATGCCATCTTTTGTGTCTGGCTTCTTTAGCTCACCTTTATTTCTGTGAGATCCATGTTGTTTGGTGTTGCATAGTTCATCCTTTTTCTTTGCTGAATAGATTTATGAACATATCACTATCTATTTGTATGGTTGATGGACATTTAAGCTGTTTTAGTTTGGGGCCAATATGAATAAATCCATGAATATCGTATCTGTCTTTTGTTGGACTTTACAAACACTCATTTCTCTTCAGACATTATGCAGAAATTGGAATTGCTAGGTTATAGGATATGTGTTTTTACTTTAGTAGATAGTGCCAGACAAGTTTCCAGAGTACTCATATAATTTATGTTTCTGCCAACTGTTGACGATTCTCATTTCTCCATGTCCTTGCCAACAGTT
>NW_019154093.1:66495058-66589256 GCF_002288905.1 Enhydra lutris kenyoni
ACTTAGGGGCACCTGGGTGGCTCAGTGGGTTAAAGCCTCTGCCTTCGGCTCAGGTCATGATCCCCGGGTCCTGGGATCGAGCCCCGCATCGGGCTCTCTGCTTGGCCAGGAGCCTGCTTCCTCCTCTCTCTCTGCCTGCCTCTGCCTACTTGTGATCTCTGTCTGTCAAATTAAAAAAAAAAAAAAAAAAAATGTTTAAAAGGAGAAGTATTTATGTCCTGCACCACAGTGTTACTTGACTGCTGAATCTGTACCTTAATTTAAACCCATTTTCTAAATGGGCCTTAATATGCGTGCAACAATGACCATGTGCTTAAAGAATATAGTTACCCACAAAGAGAATGCCTATGGTCAGGATGCCCACTTCTTCTGGTCTGTTACCAGTAACTGTAAATAGAACTGGTTTTGCTATCAGTAAAATGAATGCTTTAAGCACAATGGTTTCTAACACATCTTATGGGATTCAGAACTTCCTTCTGTGGAAGCAGTGGGTTAGAATGGAAAGCATTCTAGCTCAGGAATCAACCTGGGCTCTTTGCACTTTGTGGCATTTGCTTTGCTTGTTCTAAACCCCAACGGTATGTCTCTTCCTCTTCCTTCTCCTTCCCTACTTTCCTTCTTTTAAAAGATCTGATATGAGTGGGAGCAATATAATAATTCTTTAAGCCTGGAAATTAACATAACCAGAATATAATTTTTAAACCATATAAGTTGTGATTAAATTTGTATACTAATAAACTGTATAGACCTTGAGTTATTCAAATTTAGCAGTATGGTCACTTATCATACTTACAGAGAGTGATTTTTTTCCCCACAATAAATCTAGAAATATTTTCAACCAAAATTAAACCCCTGTCTATGTGAAATTGTAGAATTTCCACAAATTTAATTTTCTTGGAGTGGATTTGGTTTGCATTTTCGAAATCCTAGGCAGGCATAGGATATGATTTACCCTAAACTTATTTCTTTGGATTTTTACTTGATTTTATTTGGTTTTTGGTTTGTTTGTAATAATATTTTCTGTTTTTCCTTTGAATAGCATTGTGTCTTTTTAGCATTTTTTTAAACTCACTGTCAGAACTCATTACATTTTCTGGAAATAGGGGTGCCTGGGTGGTCAGTTGGTTAAGTGACTGCCTTTGGCTCCAGCCTCACATCAGGCTCCCAGCTCAGCAGGGAGTCTGCTTCTCCCTCTGTCCCTCTCCCAGGTCCTCCTCCCTCTCCCTCTCTCTCAAATAAACAAAATCCTTTAAAAAATTTCAAAAAATTTTTCTGAAAATAATGGTTTATGGGAATCCAGGCTCATATAGAATCAGTTTTAATCATATCTTTGCTTCTGGCTATTATTCCTCTTGTGGTATTCATTAAGTAATATTTGATGGGATTCTAACAGTAGTGTCAAAAATATTGTTTATTCCAAGTATACCAATTGCAGAAGCAGGAAAAAGCTGTGGTCAAGAGCCTGGGCTTTGGGGTCAGACTATAGGACTTGAGTTCTGGCTTCTCTTACTAGCACTAGCACTTAGGAAAGTTCCCAAATTTTCAGTTACATTATGTGTAAAATGTAGATAATAAAGGTTCTTATCTCATAGGACTGTCATGTGGATTAAATGAGGAAATAGTCCATATTAAGTATTTTTAACAGTGTCTTGTACTTAGTAATCAGTCAGTAAATGTTAGCTGCCATTATAAATATTACTGTCTTTAGGTTTTTGTGAGGATTAAATATAATAACATGAGTAAAGTGTATGTCAAAAGGCCTGCAATTTAGTAACCAGTTAATATTGGTTAATGTTAGTACCGAGCAAAGATTTTCTCTGGTCAGTTGGTTTTACACAGTTTCTATGTGTTCAGGTAAAATTGCACTTCAGGACCATTCTCCCTCCCCATAAAAAAAGTGATTTTGCAATTAGCATATTTGGTACTCAGATAACATGGATTTCCAAGATAATGCTTGAAGGTCTTAAAAATTATAATGTGGCTGAAATGTTATTTGTAATGAAAGAAGAAAGTGGTGTTAATAACTTAAAAAATGTAGTTTTGAACATTTTTTTCTTGAATAATGATGTGATGACATTTTTCAGTTTCTAATAATCTTGTTTGTGGCCAGTTAAACTCCATTGGTAGATTGGCGGTTTTGGGGGCATGGCTTCGTAATATGCTGGGGCCATAGAAATTATACTCGGAATCATATTAATCTTGATACTGGCATCACTCAACATTTTTATTCATTTTCTGTTCATCTCTGTTTTGTCTGGCCTCCCTGTGTTTCTCATTAATCGAGTTCCTTATCTTGTACCTAGTTCATCACTACATGCAGCTCTGCCTTGTTATTTCAGGAGATAAACCATACAACTGATTTCAGTCTTTTTTTATTTTTTAAGATTTTATTTATTTATTTGACAGATCGCAAGTAGGCAGAGAGGCAGGCACAGAGAGAGGAGGAAGCAGGCGCCCTGTTGAGCAGAGAGCCCGATGCGGGGCTCGATCCCAGGACCCGGGGATCATGACCCGAGCTGAAGGCAGAGGCTTTAACCCACTGAGCCACCCAGGCGCCCCTGATTTCAGTCTTCTGAGAGAGACTTGATTTCTTGCCCTCGGCTCCATCTCACCTTAAATGACTTCCTTTTGTGAAGCAAGACCTCCCAAAACCCTAAGTACTTACCTGTCTGAAACTGTCAGGATCAATGAGTACTTTTGAACAGGTTGGGCAACTTTAGGAAGTGCCATTCACAGGGACTTACATACAACTGCTCAGCTGATCGTGGTGGCCCAGTGACCAATTGCCTTTTTCTTAAACTTTTTCACCTGCCGTGTTTCTGCTTTGATAGATACCCTGGGGCTACTTGACTTTTTGTTTGTTCGTTTTCAATGATACGTGCCCTATCATTATGTGCTGAAATAGCACTTGAAAGAGTGGTCTTCAGCAGACAACATGGGCTGAGATTCCTGTCCCGATGTTTAATAATCTTCTTGAATTATTTGATACCATCCCTTAGCATTAGTGGCTGCCCACTGTTCAGTGTTGTTGCCGTCACCTGGAATATTCCTTTCCTACTTAATCCCTCAGGAATCTCACTCTTTAAATTGTAGTTTAGAAGCTCTTCATCTATAGTATCTTCACACCTCACCCAAGGTGCAAATTTTTTCCTTCCTCCTTTGATTTCTTTTAGTATCTTCGGTTATTTCTCTCGTTAGACTGTAGAATTTAAGGGAAAGGGGCAGTGTTTTGTCTTTACGTTCTCTGTAACACCTGTATCAGTGCTTTGCTCATAACAGACGCTGAGTACATGTAGAATGTCTTGGTGAAAGTGCTGCTTAACAGGAGCACTGCAGTAATGATGTGCTTACTGGAATCAAGAGGAGAGAGGCCGGCAACAAGGAAGCGTACTGACATATGTCGGAGGGGTAATCAGTCTTGAATGGACTCAATGGCAAAGTAAGTTGAGATGTGTTGATTATATAAATCAATGTGGATGACCATGAGCACAATTAAATGGGAAAGAGGAGAGCAGGGATTGATTAGAACCTGACATCAATCCAAACTGGAACCAGTTTCTTACATTTAGAAGTTTTGTCAAATGTCAGAAAAATAAAATAAATTCAGCTATATATTAATAACACTGTACATTCAGTTTGATGTTTAAAACCATGAAGAAATAGGTCCTAGGAGAGCTCTCATCTGGCCTTTCTGGGCTGTCATCACATTGGATTATTACAAAATTAATAACAAAAACCCCATTTTATGGTGAGATTTCAACAGAACTAGAATGAGTTGGGGATTTTTCTCCCTTCTTGTAACCAGCGGGACACAGGAATGAATAAGCATGGAGGGAGCTGAGGTTGTTACACATTTCTGCAGATCTTTGGGCAATATTTTTATACCCCTCCCCCAGAAAGCCTCCTGAGAGCTAGACTGACTTACTGCTGGAGGATCACATTTTTCGACAGATTCCTGCACACTCATTAGTGTTCATCACATGCAAAGATTTAGCTTAAGTCCTTCCACAACTAATTTGAAGCCCTATAATTGGCCGTAATTGTGCCTGCTTCGATACAAAAAATATTGATGTGCCTCTCATGCATAAGGCTCTGTGTTCTGTACTCTCAGGGATACAGAGGAGTGAAAGTTACTATCTTGACCCTCTAGAGGTTATACTCAAGTTGGGGAAAACAGGGTAAACAGCTGTGCTCCATAGGGACAAGTTGATAATACACAGTGATACATACTATCACAGGCACGAGTAGTGCAGAGGGAGAACAGGGTAGGGAGAGTAATTATACTGGTTACTGCTCTAATAGCTTGGTCTAATGCTGTTCTTTTTACATATTTAGGTAACCCATGGAAGCTCTTTCTGGATGTTTGACTGCTAACCAGATAACCACAGTTTATTTATGTCACAGTCTGGGGTGGTTGTTTCGATGGGGTATTGTCCAGGGATCCTAGCTTGTTGCAGATGGAACAGCCCTGCCGTGGACTTCAGTCCTTACAGACTAGAGTTTCCAGGTTACCCACAATGCCAGCTTCTTAGCAATACACTAACAGTAAGAGTGCTCTCTCTTATCCCCTAATTAATTATTCTCTATGTCTTGTTAGTTTTGGCTCCTAAGTAACTTGTAAATCTTTCCAGTACTCTCCAAGTCCCCTGCTCAAGCTTTAATCCTAGCTTTTGTCCCTTGTCACAGGCACATGGAGTAGCCTCCTGACTGGTCTCTCTGTCTCAAGTATTGTTCCGACCCATCTTTTACACTGCAATGGTGTGCTCTCTAACAAGAAATTTCATAGTAATCTCTTTAAAATTCCTCAGTCCTTCTGCCATATCTACATATAAAAGTCCAAATTCCTTAGAATAAGTCACAGACTTTCTAATTTAGATTTTTCCTATTTTAGCAATCCTTGTTCCATTCTCCTATTCTATACCTTTACTGTAGCCATGCTAAACCCACTTTCTAGAACTCGGGTTTTTCTTGCTGTTGCCATTTTGCTGCTGTTCCCACTCTCTTGAGAACCCCTACGGCCATCCTCCAGGTAGACTACTCTTCATTGTCAAGAGTCAGTTTATATATTCTGTGTTCCAGGAAACCTTTCTTAGATCCTCAGACCTGAAGCACTGCCTTTTTCGTGATCTCATTCCTACACGTAGTAGCATATACCTTCTTCCAGTAGTTCATTGTTTTTAGGTCCACCGATAGAGTCTGTACTCCTGGAAGGCAGAGGCCGTGTTCTCTTCATTTTTGCAACTGGGACATAATTATTTTTATTGATTAAATGAATGAAATAGATACTTCATATTCTGGATTTGATTTTCTAATTTGCAAGCAATCTTGAGGGTCCATCACATGAAGTAATTTTACTTTGCAGAGGCATAAATGTGAATCAGGTGCCCAGTGAGGTTGGTATGCAGGAATGAGTCACTCAACTTGTGAGGATTCTAGCACAGTACTTAACATCATCACTTCAGTGTGGCTTTTTTTTTTTCTCTTTATGCAAACTGCCAAAGTTCTATTGTAAAATTTTAGTTAGAGGATGAATTCAGTCAATTTTTGTGGGTAGTTTTTATGAAACTGTTTTCATAGAAAAATGAACAGTAATTACTAGTTTAAAATGTTGTAAATACCCCTCTGCAGTATGGTCATGCTTTCTGGGTACTCAGCAGAAACAGGAATCTCCACTTAGGTATTCATTTCCATAGCTAATTCCTGGCATCCTGAGGAAAAGGAAACATGGCATGGAAATACTTCTTATTCTTTGGCCCTGATATTTTGTGTGGTATTCCTCTGTAGAGAATGTACATAAATTGTTACTTGTGTATCACTTTCAAAGATTATCAGGTTAATTAGTTGGAATTCTATAGTCCCTGAATCCTCTGTCCTATAAATAATTTATCTTTGAGTGTAACTTAAATTTTCTCTTTGTAGTGCTTTCCCTACCATTGTTTCTTTCCCCCCTACTCAGAATAAAGTATTCCTCATCTTATTTGATAAACATATATTCCTCTACCCTTTGTCTGAATTGCTTTGAATCTCTTCTCCCACGTTCACAGAGACCTTGCTTCATCTGTTATCCTTTCTCATAATTTCAGCTTTTCTTTCCCTGCTTGCTTTTTCCCTTTAGCATATGAGAATGTATACATCTTAAGAATAATCAGAACAGCTTTCCTCTGATTGTTGCCCCCATCTTGCTATTTCCCTATATTTTTCCTTCCTTTCACACACAAGCGTATTGAAAATATCAGAGGGCATCTCAGATTCCTTGTCCCCTCTATTTTCTTAATCCATTTTTCCTGACTTCCATCCCTGTTTCAGTGAAACTACTCTTGCCATGGTCGCTAACGACCTGCATGTTACTAAGCCGGGGAACAATCTGCTACTAGATGCAGAAACGATTTTCTCTTGAATTCTCTGTATTCTAATTCCGTCTACTCCTCAGATATTGGTATTCTCGGGATTCCTTTCTTAGTCTTAACTCTTTCTTTACAGACTCCTACTTAATGATCTTATTTTCTCCTGTGGCTCCAAAATCACTTTTAAAGTTATGACTCTCATATCTGTATTTTCACTTGCAATTTCTCTTCCGAGCTACCTTCTCCTCCATTCAACTGCATGTCTGCTATACTTAGTTGATCTACAGACTCTCAAAATGCACAAAATTGAACTCTACTCTTTCCCACCATAGATGCATTTTCTTCCAGAATTCCCTTTAGTGAAAAGAAGCACCGTTAAAACCAAACCCTGATGTCTCCCTAGTGCTTATCCCTTCAAATTCATTTGAATCCAATACAATTTTATCTTCTTATGTCTCTTAGTTCTAATTCCTTTTTTCTATCCTAATTCCAAGGCCTTACTGTTTTCCTCCAGAATTACTTCATCACCTTCCCAAGACTGATTCCAGTCTCATCTGACATATAATCCATTCATAACACTGCTCCAAAATTTTTTTTTCTGAAACACATCTCTTATAAATTTATCCTCCTGCTTGAAATTCTTATATGCTTCCCCTCCAAATTCAAGATAAAATCCAAACTTCTTTGCACAGTGTACATGAGCATCTTAGGTACTGGCCCTGTGTTTCTCTCTAACCACAACTCTTACCGCCTATACACAGTTTGACTTTGTCTCAGCCCCAGGGAGCACTCCGCTCTCCACCTTCCATGCTACCCTCTTTTCCCCTTCCAATTTCTTTCTCCTAACTAGTCCCTGCTCAGCTTTCATACTTAAGTCTTGAGGTCACTTCTTCCAAGCTTCTTGCTTCTCTTTTTAATCTACTCATTTGACATGCTGTATTTATTATTTCATGTTTCTTTTATGGCACTGATTAATTCTACTATAGTGGTTTATCTGAGTTATCCCTAGACTGTAAGCTCCCTGGCAGCAGAAATTATATATTTTATCTTCGTATCCTCCTAACTAGAATGTACCTATGGAATATATTTAATAAAAATTTGTTGGATAAAAATATGTCTGATTTCTGATTACTTCAGAATATTCAGAATAGTCACTATTGGGGCGCCTGGGTGGCTCAGTCATGATCACAGGTCATGATCTCCGATCATGAATCCAGGGTCCTGGGATTGAGCCCCACATCAGGTTCCCTCCTCAGCAGGAAGCCTGCTTCTCCCTCTCCCACTCCCTCACTTCCCTCTCTCACTGTGTCTCTTTCTGTCAAATAAATAAATAAAATTTTTAAAAAAAGAAATATTCACTACCATTACAATGCTTTTAAAGAAATTGTATAATCCAAAATAGGCTTACTCTTTAAAAATGATCACAACTCCTATGTGAACCAAAAAACTTAAAGACAGAAAGTAGCTCAGGAATATATGTGCCAGTAAATATAGAAAAGCCAGCCTTTGTAGTGCAACTAACTTCTGATACTAACTATCTAGATAGAATTAGGCCAGACTTCATGGGTTAAGGGTACAGTGCTTCACAAGACTACCCTCATTTCAGATACCAGCTGCAAACTTGAGAATTCCTATGGCTACCCTCACTTTTGACCAGCTGGTTACAAATTTGGGAGGTTCTCATGACTCCCTAGGACTTGATCATCCACTAGAACAACTCACAGACTTCAGGAAAGCACTATATTTAGATTATAGTTTTATTTTATCTAAAAAGATACATGTTTATTTTATCTAAAAAGATACATGTATCTTCCAAAAGAAGATACACTTAGAGTGAAGTCTGGGAAGGCCCCAAAAATAAGAAGTTTCCGTGTCCTCTCCCCATGTAGTCAGAATATTCCCCCCAACCCCCCATACTTTGATATATGACTGTGCATATAGAATATTGCTAACCAGGGGAGATCATCTGTGCTTCAGTGTCCAGAATTTTCACTGGGGAGTCACTACATAAGCATGATTGAATCATTGTCCATGAGGTTCAATTCATTCTCTGTCCCTACTCTCCTTCCACGTGGTTGAGCTGATATTATGTGGCTCAAAAGTCCCAACCCTCTAATCACATGATTGGTCTTTCTGGCTTGTCCAGCCCTTATCCTGATTCATCTCATTAACAGAAACTCTCTTGGAGCCCACCATGACTAACAAAGACACTTCTATCACTGGGGAAATTCCAGGGATTTAAAGGGTAGCTCACAGTACAGAGACAAATGTCAGCCACATTCTTAATCCAACAACCTTAGGCCATCTAAAATAAAATAAGCCTGGCTACCAAAACTGACGTGTGTATACAACCTGAATTATGTTGTTAGTCCAGAATTTGTTTTAATCATATCAAGAAAGGGCCATGGTCCAAAGGAAATGAAAGCAGGATATTGAAGAGGTATTTGTCCTTCTATGTCATTGCAGCTTTATTTCCAGAAGCCAAGATATGGAAACAACCCAAGTGTTCATCAATGGATAAATGGATAAAGAAGATGTGATATATACACACACATATGTAGTGGAATGTTATTCAGCCACAGGAAGGAAGGAAATTCTACCATTTGCAACAACATGGGATAGAGCTTGAGGACATTGTATTAAGTGAAAGAAGCTAGACAGAAAGACAAATACTGCATGTGTTCAATAGAAAAAAAGAAAGCTCATAGAAACACTAAAATAGTGGTTGCCAGGGGCTGACAGGGGATTGGGGTGGCTAATAGAGAGTCCATAAAAGGGTACAAACTTTCAGGTATAAGATTGAGTCTAGGGATCTAACATGCAGCATGGTGACCATAGTTAATAATACTGAATTGTAATTGAAATTTGCTAAGACAATAAACTTTAATGTTCTCACCAAAAAAGGGGGGCAAGGAATTTGGAATTCACATACAGATTGAATGACACTTAAAAACTGAATTGGCAGCATAAATTTTCATTTGTCAAGATCTGTTACTTTATGAGAATCTGGATATACTTCTGAATTAGGTTACACCAACTTCATTTAGAGAATATGTTTCAGCAATTGCACTAATGTGGACAGTTCAGAGCATATAAACAATGAAACTTGAGTAATCCTTATAAAACTGATGGCCCCTGAAGTCTCACGAGGGTCTTACACCTTTTAAGTTAGATTGACTAGACAAAGTAATCTACATTACTTAGAAATGTTATTTTTCCATTTGATTGGTATGCCTTACTGATTTAACTTAAAATTCTATTTGCCACTTAAGAATAAATAAATAAAATTCTATTTGCCACTTAATAATAGATCCAGGATTTGTTTATACACTGTAATTAAATTTTGGTTAAAGTTTCTACCTACATTTGCAGGTACCAAATATTGTCAAACAATATTACATTTATTGTACCAATATTGACACTCTTATTAAGAGATGTTAGCCTGGAGTGAAGTATAACTCCTAGGAAGAAATCTAAAAGTCTCCCTAGGACTTTAGCCTCCAAAACTTTAAAAAAACTATAAAGTAAGGAAAGAGGTAAAATGACACAGTGCTTTTAGCCAGTGTGAATAAAAATGATTTGTGATTAGAGGATCTCTGTTTCTGCAGAAGCAAAATCCTCTATCCCTCCTATTCAAAACTGCAATCAATGATGGGTAACATGTTTAACTGAGCTGGCAAGAAATTTTAAAAATTCAGAGGCCAAAAGTAATGCAGATCCAGATCCAGAGAGATACAGTAGCACTCAAGCTGCCTTTTGCCCTAGGGATTTGTGTGAAAGCATTCGGACCCTGAGCCCCATTTCCACAATGCAGGGTACCAAGGGTGGGAGACAAACTTAGCCTACCAAAGTTGGCCAGCCTAAGAGACTCCGTTGTAGAGAGATCTCTGCTCGAAAGGTGAACTACATGCAAACCTGTTCTACAAAGGGGGACAGCAAGGAATATTAACAATTAGACATTCCCTTGACTAGGGGGTCAATAAATTACATACCTAAATCTGCCTGCTACCTGTTTTGTACAGCCTGTGAGCTAAGAATGGTTTTCACATTTTTAAATGGTTGAAAAAAGTCAAGAGAAGGACAATTTTGTATGGCGTGAAGAGGATATGTGAAATTCAACTTTTAGCGTCCCAAAGCGAAGTTTTATTGGCATATGACCATGCTTATTCGTTTACATATAGTCTGTGGTTTTCACATGAGCATGGCTGAATTGAGTCATTGCGATAGAGACCATGCATGGCCTGTGAAACATCACGTATTTACTATCTGGCTCCTTATGGAAAAAATTTCAGGATTCATAATGGCTAGAAATCATTTGAGTTTTCTTCACGTGTACCTCATATCTCAAAACCATGTGGGACAGCACAGTCTTTTGTTAGAATGGTAGGTTTGAAAAAATTGATAAGACAGTAATTTAAAGGCAAAAGAAGGAGCCTGTGGCTGGCTCACTCAGAGGAGTGTGCGACTCTTGATCTCAGGGTTGTGATTTTGCGCCCCATGCTGGGTGTAGAGATTATTTAAATGAGTAAGTATTTTAAAATAAGTAAAATAAAGGCCAAAAAATAGAACTTAAATTCCTTCAGTTCTGACAATCTATGTGACCACTCTGAATTTGTGTGTGTGTTTTTATTTATTTATTTGACAGAGACACAGCAAGAGAGGGAACGCAAATGGGGGGAGTAGGAGAGGGAGAAGCAGGTTTCCTACTGAGCAGGGAGCCCTATGGGGGGCTCGATCCCAGGACTCTGAAATCATGACCTGAGCCGAAGGCAGACACTTAATGACTGAGCCACCCAGGAGCCCCATGAATTTGTGTTTAAATCTTAAAACAATGGAACAGTGCAAACTGTAAGAGACAATATTTTACTGAACTTTACTGTCTTTAAAATTGAAATATATTCTTGTTCATTAACAGTTAACTTTTTGAAACTGAAGAATCAAGAAAATATTTTTAAAGAAAATAATTATAAAAGGCATAAAGAATATCTTAAAAGCAATTTATAAATTGAAATTTCATCATAATTTAGAGTTCTGCTGGTCATAGACATCATTAAGAAAACTCAAGTTACGAATTGAGAGAAAATATTCAAAATTGCCTTGTATCTGAATAAATAATTAAATCTTTCTTTTAAGGCGACCTGCTTATTTCTCCTTTACTCTTGCACTGCTTTCACCCTATTTCAGACATCAGATGTGTGGGCTTTTCCCATATGAACCAGTTCTCCCAATAGCAGCTGCGTGTCCTACAATTCAGCTTAATTCTGACACTAACCAGAGTTAGCACAAATTAATTCCACAGGTTAAGGGCTCAGTCCCACAAGACTGCGCCCCCATTTTAAAGGCTATTCACAAGCAGTAGGTCCCCAGGTATGATGTATGTTTCTCCCCACACCAAGCAGTTCTCCGGTTCTCAGTGGGTATCCACCGACTGTCCTATAATTTAACTCTGTTCTGACACTATCTACCTGGAAATGGTGTCGGATCTCACAGATTAAGGGCTCAGTCTCAAAAGACTGTCCCCAGCTCACCTGCCAATTGCAAGTCCAGGTTATTACCTGTGCTTCTGACCAACTAACTGTAGGTAGGTTCCCACCACCTTGTATTTGGGTTCTGTTGCTTTGCTAGAGCAGCTTACAGAAATCAAAGAAACATTTTACTTACTAAATTGTTTATTATAAAAGGTAATAGCTCAGGGGCGCCTGGGTGGCTCAGTGGGTTAAGCCTCTGCGCAAGTCATGATCCCAGGGTCCTGGGATCGAGCCCCACTTCAGGCTCTCTGCTCAGCAGGAAGTCTGCTTCCTCCCTCTCTCTCTGCCTGCTTCTCTGCCTACTTGTGATCTCTGTCTGTCAAAAAAATAAATAAAATCTTAAAAAAAAAAAAAAGGTAAAAGCTCAGGAATGGCCAGATGGAAGTGATGCATAGGGCACCAACCAAGGGTAGGGACACAGAGCTTCCATGCTGTCTGGGCTTTTACCTCTTATTATCTCCAGGTATTCACCAACCTGGGAACTCTCTGAAGCATCTACTTTGGAGTTTTCATGGAGGCTCCATTACATAGGCATGATTGATGAAATCACTGGCCACTATGACTGGTTCAACCTCCAGCCCCTCTTCTGGAGATAGGAAGTTCCTTCTGGCAAGAGGCCCTGGCCCTCATCCTTTGGGATATACAAAGTTAGCTCTTAAACCTTAACTCAGGTGTGGTTGAGAGGGGCTTGTGAATGACAAGACAATTCTTTTACCTTTATGGCTTTAGAGTGTGAATTTCAGGAACTGATGACTAAAGGGCAAGTCGTATAACAAAAGATGACGCCTTGGTCTTATACAGTAGTTCCCTGACAACCCCCCCATCAGGAGGGGAAATGTTCCAATACCCCCAATGGATGCCTGAAACTGCAGTTAGTACCGAACCTTATATGTAGTATGTTTTTTCCTATACATACATACCTGTGGTAAAGTTTGATTTATAAATGAGGCACAGTAAGAGACTAACAACAATAGAACAATTATAACGATATACTGTAATATAAGTTATGTGAATGTGGTCTGTCTCTCAAGATGTTTTATTGTACTGTACTCACCCTTCTTCTTGTGTTATCAAATGATAAAATGCCTGGGTTATGAGATGAAGTGAGGTGAATGACATAGGCCTGTGATGTAGCATTGGGCTACTGTTGACCTGACAGTATGTCAGAAGATGGATCATCTGCTTCCAGAGAGAGGTCTGGATACGGATAACTGAAACTATGGAAAGTAAAACCATGGAAGAGAGGGGACTACTGTATAGAAAGTTACAAGGTTTTAGGAGCTATATGCCAGGAAAAGTGGATGAAGGCCAAATATATTTCTTGTTAAATAATAGTATCATACCAGGTAACTCACAACTTCTGCCCAGTTTAGCCGCAACTTGAAGATTTCCATGATTTTTTCCTTGGATTCAGTCATCTGCTAGAACAGCTCACAGAATTCAGGGGAACATTTATGTTTACTGGTGTGTTGTGTAGTGAAAGATATGATAAAGTTTACACATGAATACCTAGATAATGAGATACGTGGGTTGAGATCCAGAAAGGTCCCAAGCACAAGAACATCTGTCTCTGTGGAACTAGGGTGTGCTACTCTCCTGGCACATAGATATGTTCACCAACCTGAAAACTCCCCAAAGCTTGAATTGTTGGAATTTCTATGTAGGCTTCCTTGTATAGACATGATTGATTATTAACTCCATTTCCAGCCCCTGTCTCCTCTCCAGACCTGGGCGGTGGGGATGGGACTGAATGTTCCAAGCTTCTAATCATGGCTATCTTTCTGGTCCCCCATCCAGGAGCCCACCAAGTGTCACCTCATTAGAACAAAAGATGTTCCCATCACTCATGAAATTCCAAGGGATTTAGGATCTCAGTGTTAGATGCCCCTGTCATTCAAGAAACTACGAAGGTCTTAGGAGGTCTGTGTCAGGAAGCCAGATCAAATATGCAGGTCAAACATCTGGGATGAAGCCAGGAAGCCAGGTCAAACATTTAACTAAATGTTAAAACAAAATACTCTCCTAGCATCCCTATTTTATAAGAGTTTTAGGAGCTCTGTGTCAGGAATTGGGGCCAGTAACCAACATATATATTTCTCATTATTTCACACTACTACTCAAAAATAAGAGAATTCAATAAAAAATGCCTTGAATGACTCTTCACACAAGATTTATTAATGGCTAGTAAACACAGGAAAAGTTACAAAATGTCATTAGAGAAATGAAAACTCATGTTAATAGTGAGATTCCACTTTATCCCTATTAGAATGGCTAAAAGTAAAAAATGTTGGCAAATATTGGCAACAATGTGGAGCATCTGGATTCTCTTAGGTTGCCAGTAGAGTGTGAAGTGGTGAGGGGACTTTGGAGGCCCGTTTGTGGTTAAATGTGCACATATGCTATGACCCACCCATTTGGCTCCTAGTATTTATCCAAGAGAAATGAATGCATATGCCCACGAAAGGACTCATACAAGAATTTTTGTAGCAGTTCTATCCATCAAAGCCTCACACTGGAAACAGCCCAAGTGCCCATCAAAAGGAGAATGAATTTTTATAATTGCGTTACAGTCATACAATGGAATACTACACTATAAGCAATTAAAAAATGAACTGCTGGTACATATAGCGAAATAGGTGAATATCAGAAACATTGACCAAAAGAAGCCAGACACAAAGGAATACATACCGCTTGATCCCATTTATATGGAATTTTAAAAGAGGCAAAGTAAATCTGTAGGAACTGTCATAGGTGATACGAGCCTATGAGGTTTAAACTGGAAATGTGCTCTAGGGAAACTTCTGGGGTGATATCTTAATTGGTTGTTGGTTACGTGGGTGTATATATTTGTCAAAACCTATCTAATTTGACATGTAAAATCTGAGTATTTCACTGTATATAAATTTACTAAGCAAAACAAAAACCTTACATACCCATAATTTACAATGAAAACATCCCTAGAACTAACCCAAGCAATTTTTTTATTTAACACTTCAATTACTAATACCTCTGTATATACATTATGCATTATTTTTCAAAGTGACTTTTTTAAAAAAGATTTTATTTATTTATTTGACAGACGGAGATCACAAGTAGGCAGAGAAGCAGGCAGAGAGAGAGAGGAGGAAGCAGGATCCCTGCTGAGCAGAGAGCCCGATGTGGGGCTTGATCCCAGGACCCTGAGATCATGACCTGAGCCGAAGGCAGAGGCTTTAACCCACTGAGCCACCCAGGCGCCCCTTTCAAAGTGACATTTTATGTTTTGTGGTGGGACCTAAAATAATTTCTTTTCTTAATGGAAAGGCACTTATCTAAAAATAACTTATCAGTAACCCAGTCATATCTGTCCAATATACCTACATCATAAATAAAATACCTTTCTTTAATGTGTAATAAAAAAGAAAGAATAGCAGATCAGATAGAAAAAAGATCAGCATCTAACTGTCTAATCAAAATCTTGCTAGGAACTTGCTGTGAGTTGTGTTTTATGTTCATTGTATCAGCTACCTCTGGCCACAATCCCAGTGATAGGGATAAGGCCCATTTTATAGATGAGCGTGTTAATATTTAGTAAGGTCAGGGACCTTAATCAAAGGCACAAAGCTAGAAAGTAGTGGAAACCAAAATTGAAATTAGTTCAACAGACTCCAAGATCTAAGCTTCTTCCACAGCACCCACTGCTTCAGAGGTCAGCGAGAAAGGGATGGTGAGCAGCATGGTTAAGATTTTCAGTCTAGGGGCACCTGGGTGGCTCAGTGGGTTAAAGCCTCTGCCTTCAGCTCAGGTCATGATCCAAGGTCCTGGGATCGAGCCCCACATTGGGCTGTCTGCTCAGCAGAGAGCCTGCTTCCTCCTCTCTCTCTGCCTGCCTCTCTACCTGCTTGTGATCTCTGTCAAATAAATAAATAAAATCTTTAAAAAAAAAAAAATATACTAGTCCGATGGATGGGTCACTCCAGTAGAGGCCCAACACCTTGACTACATGGCCACCTCTTCAGGTTTCTCTTCTTCTAGGCCTCTGAGTAATCTCTAGCTCATGTGTCCCCAATGAATGCTATGAAAGCCAAGGGCTGGCCATTAATCAGTACTTCAGTTATAGTTCTACCAATGTGAGTCATCAATACTGAAATAGAGAAGGGCCAAGGGGAAGAGGGAAGGTTAGTGTAATGCAGTCCTCAAAAGCAGGGCAGTGTACTGTGTCCCTGTGTTGTAGTAAAGTACAGCAGAGGAGAGAAGCAGAGAAAGGCCAAAAGAGGAAGTAAATCAAAGGCAACTAACTGAAAGCATATTGAAACAGGTGTATTTTCCTATAAAGTTTAGCTTCAAAAAATTTTAAAAAAGAACACCCTATATTATAGTGAAAAGCAAAGAATCATGATTGCGCAGTTCTTGAAAAAGCAGTAAAGAAAATTGTGGCATGTTAATTAGTAAAAGTAGTGTCATCTGATTAAAATTTTCGAATGCTTAGACTATTGTAACATATGTGAACACTTAGCACACTTTCTGGAAATGCTTAGTTCTCAGAGTAAAGTCTGGTTCTCACAGTCAAATCATTCTGGGGTTTAGTCCTAATTTGTCTGGTCACTAGTTTTAGACATAGCAGATCTGCTTAGTCACTTTAGATAGTCTTTTGGGGTCTCTGTTTTTATCTATTAAATCAGAGATTTAGACTATATATTTTAATAATAATCACTATCTTTTAAAAATCTTCTGTCATATCCTAGGAACCATACAAGATGCTTTGAAATAAGTTTTCTCATGTAATTGAGATATATTTAATATGGCCAATCTTATAAATGAGGAAAACAAAATTCAGAATGTTTAGATCTGGGATTGGGGGCTGCCAATTCCCAATTTAAAGCTTGATTCCAAAGCTTTAAACCACACTGTGATCCTATCTATGGATCCTCAACTTCAGTATGCTAAGACTCTATTCCCTTGTATTAGGTCAACAAACAGACGTTAAGTTAGGTGTGAATCCTTGAAAGTCAGAGGACTTGATGAATGTCTTAATTTTCTCTTTAATTTCCAATACCAAGCGCACTTTAAGCCTGGTTGAATTCAAGCAAAAGGAACAAAAATAAATTAAAATATCTTAAGGAGAAGTATATTTTAGTTTTCACCCTGGTAAACCACTCTTCCCTCTTTCCACCATATGTATCATGGTATTTTGCACATGATACACATTCAGTAATATGTGACTCACTACAGGTAGAAAAGATTAAAAAATAATAGCCAATTCTGCTTGGTAAAAAAAAGTTGTGTGTGTGTGTGTGTGTGTGTGTGTGTCCATACACACACTAAAAGCTTTCATATAAACACATCTGTTTAATGTGGAGGAACTGATAACTGAGAATTTGGGGTTAAGACTGACCCTGCAGAGGACAAGGAGAAGAATGGGAGGAAGAACAGCTCATGTTCCCTGCCCATGCATGGGCCTGCAGTAAAAACAAATTGTACATTCCTCTCTCTCGAAGTCAAGTCTTAGTTTCTATGATAGTGAAATCTTCAGGCACTTTGAGCTATGATTAAGAAGCCCTTCCTAAGGGGCACTTGGGTGGCTCAAATGGTTAAGCAACTGACTCTTTTTTTTTTTTTTTTATAAACATATAATGTATTATTAGCCCCAGGGGTACAGGTCTGTGAATCGCCAGGTTTACACACTTCACAGCACTCACCATAGCACTTAGCCTCCCCAATGTCCATAACCCCACCACCCTCTCCCTAGCCCCCTCCCCCCAGACCCCCTCAGTTTGTTTTGTGACATTAAGAGTCTCTTATGAGCAACTGACTCTTGATCTGAGCTCAGCACTTGAACTCATGACCCTGAGATCAAGAGTTGGTCACTATCTCAACTCAAGTCTTGATCTCAGGGTTGTGAGTTCAAGTTTCACGTTGGGCTCCACACTAGGCATAGAGCCTACTTTTAAAAAGTGGGGGGGTGCCTCGGTAACTCAGTTAAGCATCTGCCTTCAGCTCAGGTCATGATCCCAGAGTCCTGGGATTGAGCCCCACATCGAGCCTCCTGCCCTGTGGGGAGCCTGCTTTTCCCCCTCCCTGTGCCTGCCACTCCCCCTACTTATGCTGTCTCTCTCTCTGTCAAATAAATAAATAAAATCTTTAAAAAAAAAAAAGAAGTCCTTCCTGTGTCAGATATTTGCACCTGACATATCCCATAAATAATTAGTATCCAAAATAAATAAAGAACTGATACAACACCGAAAAAAAACAAATAATCCAATTAAAAAATGGACAGAAGATATGAATAGACATTTTTCCAAAGAAGACATACAGATGACTGATAGACACATGAAAAGATGCTCAACATCAGTCATCATCAGGGAAATGCAAATCAAAACTACAATGAGATATCATCTCACTCTTGTCGGAATAGCTAAAATCAAAATAAAGGAGACAACAAATTTTGGCAAGGTTGTGGAGAACTATGAACTCTTGCATTATTGGTAGGAATGTAAACTGGTGCAGCCACTCTGGAGAACAATACGGAGGGTCCACAAAAAGTTAAAAATAGAACTACCTTATTAGGTGCCTGCGTGTCTCAGTCAGTTGGGCATCTGATTTGATTTTGGTTCAGGTTGTGATCTCAGGGTCATGGGGTCAAACCCTGCATCAGACTTTATGCTCAGCACAGAGTCAGCTGTCCCTCTCCCTCTGCTCCTCCCCTTGCACTTGCTCTCTCTCTAACATAAATAAATAAATAAAATCATAAAAAAAAAAAAAGAATTACCTTATGACCCAGCAATTGTTCTGCTGGATATTTACCCCTGAAATACAAAAACACTAATTCAAAGGGATACATGCACCCTGCCTATTGCTTATTTACCATAGCCGAAATATGGAAACAGCCCAAGTATCCATTGATAGATAAATGAATAAAGAAAATGTGACACACACACACACACACACACACACACACATACACACACACACACACACACACAGGAATATTACTCAGCCATAAAAAAGTGAAATCTTGCCATTTGCAATGACATGGATGGAACTAGAGAGTATAATGTTAAGTGAAATAAGTCAGTTAGACAAAGACAAATACCATATGATATCACTAATATGTGAAATTTAAGAAACAAAGGAAACAACCGGAGGGAAAAGAGACCAAGAAACAGACTCTTAACTATCGAGAACAAACTGATGGTTAGCAGAGGGTGGGGGTGTGGGATGGGTGAAATTGATGACAGAGATTAAGGAGTGCACTGGTTGGAACGAGCACTGGGTGATAAATGGAATTTAAAATTTTATAATAAAATTTGTTTTGAATAATGAAAAAAAAAAAAAAAACCCTTCCTATGTCATCTCTCCAACTTTCCACTTGAGTGGTGTCCCGTTCTTTATTACAGGGGCACTTGCCTTGCCCTTTCTTGTGCTTCTGGATAATTTGTTTTTACTGTTGCCTTTAAAAAATATTTCTCTTCGGGACGCCTGGGTGGCTCAGTGGGTTAAGCCGCTGCCTTCGGCTCAGGTCATGATCCTAGGGTCCTGGGATCGAGTCCCGTATCGGGCTCCTTGCTCAGCAGGGAGCCTGCCTCTCTCTCTGCCTCTGCCTGCCTCTCTGCCTGCTTGTGTGCTTTCTCTCTCTCTCTCAAAAAAAAAAAAAAAAAAAAAAATTTCTCCTCTTTTTTTCAGTAATTTTATTTTACTTAGCCTTTTATCTTTTACTTTTAAATGGGAAATAGGAGAAGCAGCTCATTTATCAAAGTTTTTGAATGTATTGGGTCTGTAGAATATTAATGAATTAGGTAAAGTCTTCATTAACAATAAAACTAGGTATCATGATTAGCCTGTAAATTAAGTATAGGACATCTACTCCAATACCAGTGTTAAAAAAGAAATATTTTGTAGAATTTTGTTTTTAATTCGAAGATCCAATTTTCTTTCTCCTGAATGCTGAATGCTGAGAAGCTCTTCAGAGAGTGGCTTTAGCCTTGAGGAGGCCCAGATAATTTGTATATATATTTTTGGTTAAGAAACATGCATTAAGATTATTATTTTATCTTGGGGCACCGGGGTTGCTCAGTGGATTAAGCCACTGCCTTCGGTTCAGGTCATGGTCTCGGGGTCCTGGGATGGAGCCCTGCATCGGGCTCTCTGCTCAGCGGGGAGCCTGCTTCCTCCTCTCTATTTGCCTGCCTCTCTGCCTACTTGTGATCTCTGTCTGTCAAATAAATAAATAAAATCTTTTAAAAAAAGATTATTATTTTATCAAATAAGTATTATGATTATATGTCAAACAAATTTCTACCAATTGTGAAATTCAAATATTTTAGAAGGCCTTTTCATTTCAAGTAATACCTTTCCTTGACTTTATTTGAGACAGACTAAGACTTAACCCAGATAAATATCAACCTAAGATCTATCATGATGAAATGATTCTATGCACCCATTTCTTATAAATGCCCTTTTTATTAAGTGTGCTTGTCTGTAGTCATTATTAAGTATGACCACTTAATAAAACTGGACATGTAACAGATCGTTGGAATCTCTTCTGATACCAGAAAATTATATAGATTACTCATGATTTTTTAAAGTAATATTTATTAGTGAATATATTTGCATTTCTTTCCACACACACAAAAAAGAAATTAGAACTTTTTAGGGATTCTCTTATGTCTCTTAAAAATATTATCAGTACTTCCATTGTGATGTCTACTTTGTCATCCGTGACATGAAGCTAATTTCCATAATGCTTGGCATCTGAACAACCGTGACTGCACCTGTTGCTGGGGTGGTCCCTCAGGGACTGGTTCTAGTCTTGGGGAAGACCCAAATAATTTGGTCGTGGGGAGGCCCCAGCTGAAGAAAGGGAAAATGCTTTTTGGAACATTGTAATTATTATTCCTACTAATATGTTGCAATGAAGCTTTTACTTCCTCAACTCCCTTTCACTTTTCAATCCACTGCAATCTTCTCCCCTTCCCCCAAACTCCATCAAAGTAGATGTCACTGGGGTCACAATTAACTACCAAGTGTTAAAGTTGAGGAACAGATTTCAGCTGTTATCTCATGTGACTCCTGCATAGTGCTTGACGCTTTTGATCATCTTCTTGATTATCTTTTATTTTTGGTTTCTGTGATCCCTGTCTTCAAGTTCTCTACCTCTCTAACTACTTGTCATTATACTTTCATTTTCCCATCGACTGTTGGGTGCTGTCTTCACTTCTGTGATGGTTTGTTGTATGTGTGAACTTGGCGAGGCTATAGTATCCAGTTACTTAATCAAGCACTAATACAAGTATTTACTAGATGTTGGTTAACATGGAAAATCAGTTCACATGGGCGGGCCTCATCCAATGTTGGAAGACCTTAAGAACAAAAACAGGTTTTCTGGAGAAAAAGAAATTCTGCCTCAAGACTGTCTCATCAACCTCTGCTTGAGTTTCTGAGTTTCTAGCCTGCTGGCCAGCCCATCCTAAGAATTTCAGACTTATGTGCCCTTTAGGTTTCAGAATGACAAGCCCCCATAATCATATGAGCCAATCCTTGAAATAAATCTCTTTAAAACATGCACACACACACACATCTATTTGGTTTCTCTGTGGAACTCTGATGGATTACATATCCCTTTGCTATTTATTCATCATGCTTTGAATAATTCATTCATTTCATTTCTTCACCTGTATCTATATTATATCTTTGATCCCAGAATACTTACCCCATCTCTTTTCTGAACTCTTCATTTGTGTTCTAGCTACTAGACATCTCTACATTGACACCTGAATCTAATCTTAAACCCGTCATGTCCAAATGGAATTTTTTTCTCCTCGCCTCAATTCCCTTCTCTTATTTCCTGTCTCATTTGATGGCTTCTCTATACCCAATCACCATATTTAGCTCAGACTTGTCTTTGATTCCCTTCTCTCTGTCGTCTTGTGTGTCTAATTAACCCCTTACTTGGACAGTTTTTCTCATTGGTCACCCTTGAATCTATTCCTTTCTGCTCATTGAAAAAGATTATTTCTACTGCGTTAGGTTACGGTCTCTTTAATCATCTCCTGCATGGACTTTTTTTAACCTAATTAAAATGATTTTTTAAATCTGATCTTGTTCATCACCATCCTTTTATATTATTCTCCACAGATCCTCAAAGGCTATTGTTCTTGTCATAACCATGGCATTTTATTGTAATTATTTGTTTGCACATTTTTGTCTTTTAGACTGGGAGTCATTCATTAATAAGCATGATGTTCACGATTTTCTTTACGATAAAGATCTACGAATTTGCTGTTTCCTAGGGGATCAAATTAATGAATCAAATTAGACTGTTGAATCCAGTTATTTTTTCTTATTCCCAGTATGTTTGTGATAATTCAGTTTTTTCCAATACAGGCGTTCTTAGCTTGAGAGCCATATGTGGACTTCTTTTTTTTTTTTTTTTTAAGATTTTATTTATTTATTTGACAGAGAGAGACAAAGCGAGAGAGGGAACACAAGCAGGGGGAGTAGGAGAGGGAGAAGCAGGCTTCCTTATGAGCAGAGAGCCTGGTGTGGGGCTCGATCCCAGGACCCTGGGATCATGACCTGAGCTGAAGGCAGACGCTCAACGACCGAGCCACCCAGGCACCCCTCTTTTTTTTTTTTTTTTTAAGAGAGAATGAGAGCAAGTGGTGGGGGGAGAGGCAGAGGGAGAAGGAGAGAGAGAATCTCAAGCAGGCTCCACACTTAGCACGGAGCCCGATATGGGGCTTTATCTCACAACCCTGAGGTCAGGATCCAAACCAAAATCAACCAACTGAGCCACCCAGGAGCCCCCACAAGTGGACTTCTAAGAGATGCCTGAACTCTCTAAAATTTTATGGGAAACAATTTTCCTGTGGAGAATGAGCACAGTTTTCGGCAAATTCTCAAAGAAGTCCAAGTTGCCTGGATGCTTAAGAGTCACTGCCTGGTGTGAATTGTGTAGGTCTGTACCCCAGCTTCACAACTTAGTGCAGGGCCTTGGACAAGTTATGTAACCACTCAGTGCCTCATACAGCTCTCTCATCTCAATGATAGTAATGGCTACTATAAGTGTATGATAATAGTAATGGCTTCATAAGGTTGTTGTGAATATTAGCAAGTTAGTCTATGTAAAGTGCTTAGCACATATAAGTGGCTATGCACTTTTACTAGAACACTGCCTGTAACAAACAAAATAATACAAAGTACAGAATTTAAAAATCACTGTTGTTGAAAACATAGGATTTAAAGCTCTAAAGATAGGTCGGAGTTGAAGATTTTGGTTTGGAAGCACCTATATTGATGCAGTAGTTGAAATCACGAGAGCAGGAATGGCCTAGAGAAGAAGGAATGAAAAGGACAGAGTTTTGGAGAAAGCCTGCAAAAAGATAAAAAAGGAGAGAAAGGAGCTCATGAGGATGATAATGAGCCTTTAAACAGTGAAGGAATTTTACTATAAAAGGTACAGCTAAGCCTTCCTTAAACCAAGGGAAATGAGGAATAGGAAGGGACAATTGGATTTTGTGATTAGGAGGGTGTATTAGTTTCCGAGTTAACAACATTCCACAAACTGGGTGGCTCAACACAAGGGAAACTTACTCGGTCACTGTTTTGTAGGACGGAAGCCCAAAATCAAGGTGTCAGCAGAGCTGTGCTCCCTCCTGAGGCTCTAAGGAAGAAGGCTTCCTTGTCTCTTCTAGTTTCTGGTGGTTACTGGCAGTCCTTGACATTCCTTTACGTATAACTGCATCATTTTAATTTCTGACTCCTTTGTGTCTCTGTGTTCAAATTTCCCTCTTCTTATGAAGACATCAGCCATTGGATTAAGACCCACTCTATTCTAGTATGGTCTCATCATAACTTGGTTACATCTGCAAAGACCCATTTTCGAATACAGTTCCACTGGCAAGTTCTAGAGGGGCATAAGTTTGAGGGGGAAGGGATACTATTCAACCCAGTATAAAGGATTTTAGTTCCCTGAGAGATGTAGTGAGGAGGAAGCTACACGGCAAGGCCCGGAGAAACGAGTTAGTGAGCACTTAACGTGGAAACAGCTTTTTCCCCTCCCTGGAAATTTCTTAGTAAAAGAAAAATAGAAGTGCAATTTGAGGCAAAAACTGCCTTGAGAAAGATAGATGTGGTGATATATTACAGAGAAACAGAGATAGATTTGGAAATGAAGATACAGACACAGATACAGATAAAGCTCTAAAGCTTCAGTGCAGTTTTTAGGGAAGGTCATCAATACAGTGGTGGGGCGTTAGCTGGAGGGGAATCAGGACTACTGTTCCTCTGAGATAAGAGGACAGACTATTTTGCAGTTGCAGTAAGAGACTGAGAAACAAATGACTGTTATTAATCATACATTCTTTAAAATAGTATCCACTGTGTTACATTGTTTTTTGTTCTGTATGATTTCACATTGAAGATGTCAGTTACATACTTCTCAAAGAGATTCTTTTTTGTTTTCCAAGCAAGTCCTAAAAGAATCGCCTATAATTAAAATTGAATGTAACCAACAAGTTTGAATTCAAATTGTGTTTTCTAACAGAGATTCTCTTTTTAGGTACGCCAGGATTGGAACCTTATATTAAGCGTAAGCGCCCTAAAAAAACCTGGTTATTTTAATAAAGGTGTCCATGGGGTTCGATCCTGGCCAAGATCGAGAGGTGTATGTCTGTGATGGCACGTGGAGTTCAAAGCTTTGATGATGTTAAAGTGTTATTTTGGGTTTTTCCTCTACATGGTTGGATTCAATGTGATATCACCTTTTGGGGGAATCCTCTAAGAGAGGGGGAGAGCTTAAATAGATGAAGTTTCCTGATATTAAAAAGACTGTGAATCTTGATTTGGTTTTATTCCTTTCTGCAGATCAATGAATAAATAAACATCTTTGGAGACTAAATGTATTCACAGTGTACATTTATTTGTAGAAATTTCCTTTCTAACTTTTTATTGTACAAATTTGCCCAGCTTTTTGTTTTGTTTTCTTTTTTTTTTTGTGACTATAATTGAATAAAACACTATTTCTCATTAGAATATTTTTACACTGTTTACACTGTTGGATTTTGTTAAATAACAATAGATTTAAATAAAAATTTAACAGAATACAATATCTCGAGATAACATATGGTTTATATTTAATTGTATTATGGCTCATAAACATTAGCCATTTAGAGTTGTAGGGACCTTTAAGGCCATCTGTTTGTGGTCTTTATCAGATAAAGAAATGACCGCTCAGGAGAGAGCAGCAGGTTACCCAGTGGATCCTTTATAGCAGGCTCTTTTCTTAAAAGATTACATGTTGGGGTGCCTGGGTGGCTGTCATTAAGCCTCTGCCTTCAGCTCAGGTCATGGTCCCAGAATCCTGGGATTGAGTCCCATATTAGGCTTCCCGCTGTGGGAGGAGCCTGGTTCTCCCTCTGCCTCTGTCTGTCTGCTGCTCCCACTGCTGTGCTTTCTCTCTCTGTCAAATACATAAATAAAAATCTTTAAAAAAATAAAAAGAGGGGTGCCTGGGTGGCCCAGTGGGTTAAACCTCTGCCTTCAGCTCAGGTCATGATCTCAGGGTCCTGGGATCGAGCCCCGCATCGGGCTCTCTGCTCAGCGGGGAGACTGCTTCCCCCTCTCTCTCTGCCTGCTGCTCTGCCTACTTGTGATCTCTCTATCATAGAAATAAATAAAATCTTTTAAAAAATAAATAAAAAGATTACATGCATTTTTGTGTATTAGCCTATAATAATTTTTAAATTTCAGCTTTATTGAGGTATCATAGACTTATGAACTTGTAAGATATTTAAAATGTGTATTGTGGTGATTTGGCGTACATATACATTGTGAAGTGATTTCACCATCTAGGTAATTAACACATCCATCACATCAAGCATTTCTCTTTTAGATGTTTTTTTGGTGAGAAAATTTAAGTTCCCCTTTCTTAGGAAATTTCAGTTTTGTCATATAGTGTTATCAACTACAGTCACCATGTTATACATTTGATGCTCAGACTTCATTTATCTTACAGCTGAAAGCGAGTACCATTTTGCCAGCCTCTACCTATTTCCCCCAGCCTCTATTCCCAGCAAACACTTTTCTATCTCTACTTATATGACTTTGACTTTTTTTTTTTTTCATAAGATTCCACATGTAAGTGAAACCATTCAGTATTTGTATTTCTCTATCTTGATCACATAGCATAATGCCCTCATGGTGTATCCATGCTGTCTCAAATGGCAGGAATCTCTTTTTTTCTTATGACTGAATAATACTCCATTGTACATACATACCATATCTTCTTTATCTATTCATCTATGGATGGAGACTCAGGCTGTTTCCATATCTTGTCTATTGGAATTAATGCTGCAATGAATATGATAGTGCAGATATCTCTTCGGGATCCTTTTTTCATTTCCTTTGCATATATACCCGGAAATAGGAATGTTGGATTTTATTTTTAGGTTTTTTTTCCCCATGTTGTTTTCCATAGTGGCTGCACCAATTTACATTCCCACCAAAAATGCAAAAGGGTTTCTTTTTCTCCACTTTCTCTTTTTTAGTGTAGTTGACACACTATGTTACATTAGTTTCAGGTATACAACTTAGTGATTCAACATTTCTGTACCTTATGCTATGTTCACCACAAGTGTAGTTACCATCCGTCACCATACACTATTACAGTATCATTGACTGTATTCTCTATGCTATGCCTTTTCTTCTGATGACTTATTTGTTCCATAACTGGAAGCCTGTATCTTCCACTCCCCTTTGCCCATTTGCCCATCCCCTTACCCGCCTTCCCTCTGACTTTTTCTCCACAGTCTTGCCAACACTTGTTATCTCTTTCCTTTTTGATGACAGCCACTCTAATAGGTGTGAGGTGATGGCTCACTGTGGTTTTGATTTGCATTTCCCTGATGAGTAGTGATTTTGAGAACCTTTTCATATACTTAGTAGCTATTTGTATGTCTTCTTTGGAAAAATGTCTGTTCAATTCCTCTGCCCATTCTTAGATCAGACTGTTTGCTATTGAGTTGTACAAGTTCTTTATACAGTTTGGATATTAACTCCTTATAAGACATATGATTTGCAAATATTTTTTCCCATCTGTAGGTTGCCTTCTCATTTTGTTGATGGTTTCCTTTGCTGTGCAGAAATTTTTAGTTTGATATAGCCCTACTCATCTATTTTTGCTTTCTTTGTCTTTGCTTTTGGTGTCAAATCTAAAAAATAATTGCCAAGACCAGTGTCAAGAGGCATGTTTTCTTCTTGAAGGACCGTTTTACAAAGTTTCAGGTCTTACAGGCAAGTCTCTAATGCATTTTGAGTTGATTTTTGTGTATGGTGTAATATAGGTGTACAGTTGCTATTGTTCCTTTGTACTGGTTTTATTATAGCTTTATAGCTTCTGTTATTAACAGCCCAAAGTAATTGATGCTTTAGAAATAAGTATAAGGTACAGAATAGGAAACATAATGTACTCCTTTATTTGCCTTGGCTTTAACAATCTTGTAGTTATCTTTCAAGGTGTCTACAATTTCAGTACATCAAGAAGGGGTACGTTGACAATATATTTCATGAAATTTCTTCTCTGAGACACAAAGACCACAAATGCATTGATATTGACGTCCACTACTTGGCAACAGAGAATTGCTACTCTAGATTTCCCTGTAAGTGCTCTCACCTCCTCCCCCTTACTTCTGTTCTAGCAGTTACCTCCTCCTGGAGCACTCTTTCCTCACCAGTGTCTAAATTATAGGTATTCTCCACTGCTTAGTTCATGTCACCTCACCCTCCAAGCTTTGCTTAGCACATCTTTCCTCCACTCAAGGTCTTGGTCTGTGCTTCAAGCAGATCATTTCCCAAATCCTGATCCCCAAGACCTATTCTCCCTTCTATGAATTTCATGTTTTTTGTTTTTTAGTTTTTTTTTTTAATTTTATTTTTCATAAACATATAATATCTTTTTATCCCCAGGGGTACAGGTCTGTGAATCGCCAGGTTTACACACTTCACAGCACTCACCATAGCACATACCCTCCCCAATGTCCATAATCCCACCCCCCCAACCCCCCTCCCCCCATTAACCCTCAGTTTGTTTTGTGAGATTAAGAGTCACTTATGGTTTGTCTCCCTCCCAATCCCATCTTGTTTCATTTACTCTTCTCCTACCCCCTTAAGCCCCAATGTTGCATCTCCTCTCCCTCATATCAGGGAGATCATATGATAGTTGTCTTTCTCCGATTGACTTATTTCGCTAAGCATGATACCCTCTAGTTCCATCCACGTCATCGCAAATGGCAAGATTTCATTTCTTTTGATGGCTGCATAGTATTCCATTGTGTATATATACCACTTCTTCTTTATCCATTCGTCTGTTGATGGACATCTAGGTTCTTTCCATAGTTTGGCTATTGTAGACATTGCTGCTATAAACATTCGGGTGCACGTGCCCCTTCGGATCACTACGTTTGTATCTTTAGGGTAAATACCCAGCAGTGCAATTGCTGGGTCCTAGGGTAGTTCTATTTTCAACATTTTGAGGAACCTCCATGCTGTTTTCCAGAGTGGTTGCACCAGCTTGCATTCCCACCAACAGTGTAGGAGGGTTCCCCTTTCTCCGCATCCTCGCCAGCATCTGTCATTTCCTGACTTGTTAATTTTAGCCATTCTGACTGGTGTGAGGTGGTATCTCATTGTGGTTTTGACTTGTATTTCCCTGATGCCGAGTGATGTGGAGCACTTTTTCATGTGTCTGTTCGCCATCTGGATGTCCTCTTTGCAGAAATGTCTGTTCATGTCCTCTGCCCATTTCTTGATTGGATTATTTGTTCTTTGGGTGTTAAGTTTGCTAAGTTCTTTATAGATTTTGGACACTAGCCCTTTATCCGATATGTCATTTGCAAATATCTTCTCCCATTCTGTCAGTTGTCTTTTGGTTTTGTTAACTGTTTCCTTTGCTGTGCAAAAGCTTTTGATCTTGATGAAATCCCAATAGTTCATTTTTGCCCTTGCTTCCCTTGCCTTTGGCGATGTTCCTAGGAAGATGTTGCTGCGGCTGAGGTTGAAGAGGTTGCTGCCTGTGTTCTCCTCAAGGATTTTGATGGATTCCTTTCTCACATTGAGATCCTTCATCCATTTTGAGTCTATTTTCGTGTGTGGTGTAAGGAAATGATCCAATTTCATTTTTCTGCATGTGGCTGTCCAATTTTCCCAACACCATTTGTTGAAGAGGCTGTCTTTTTTCCATTGGATATTCTTTCCTGCTTTGTCGAAGATTAGTTGACCATAGAGTTGAGGGTCTATTTCTGGGCTCTCTATTCTGTTCCATTGATCTATGTGTCTGTTTTTGTGCCAGTCCCATGCTGTCTTGATGATGACAGCTTTGTAATAGAGCTTGAAGTCCGGAATTGTGATGCCACCAACTTTGGCTTTCTTTTTCAATATTGCTTTGGCTATTCGAGGTCTTTTCTGGTTCCATATAAATTTTAGGATTATTTCTTCCATTTCTTTGAAAAAAATGGATGGTACTTTGATAGGAATTGCATTAAATGTGTAGATTGCTTTAGGTAGCATAGACATTTTCACAATATTTATTCTTCCAATCCAGGAGCATGGAACATTTTTCCATTTCTTTGTGTCTTCCTCAATTTCTTTCATGAGTACTTTATAGTTTTCTGTGTATAGATTCTTAGTCTCTTTGGTTAGATTTATTCCTAGGTATCTTATCGTTTTGGGTGCAATTGTAAATGGGATGGACTCCTTAATGTCTCTTTCTTCTGTCTTGTTGTTGGTGTAGAGAAATGCAACTGATTTCTGTGCATTGATTTTATATCCTGACACTTTACTGAATTCCTGTACAAGTTCTAGCAGTTTTGGAGTGGAGTCTTTTGGATTTTCCACATATAGTATCATATCATCTGCAAAGAGTGATAGTTTGACTTCTTCTTTGCCAATTTGGATGCCTTTAATTTCCTTTTGTTGTCTGATTGCTGAGGCTAGGACTTCTAGTACTATGTTGAATAGCAGTGGTGATAACGGACATCCCTGCCATGTTCCCGACCTTAGCGGAAAAGCTTTCAGTTTTTCTCCATTGAGAATGATATTTGCAGTGGGTTTTTCATAGATGGCTTTGATAATATTGAGGTATGTGCCCTCTATCCCTACACTTTGAAGAGTTTTGATCAGGAAGGGATGCTGTACTTTGTCAAATGCTTTTTCAGCATCTATGGAGAGTATCATATGGTTCTTGTTCTTTCTTTTATTAATGTGTTGTATCACATTGATTGATTTGCGGATGTTGAACCAACCTTGCAGCCCTGGAATAAATCCCACTTGGTCGTGGTGAATAATCCTTTTAATGTACTGTTGAATCCTATTGGCTAGTATTTTGGCGAGAATTTTTGCATCTGTGTTCATCAAGGATATTGGTCTGTAGTTCTCTTTTTTGATGGGATCCTTGTCTGGTTTTGGGATCAAGGTGATGCTGGCCTCATAAAATGAGTTTGGAAGTTTTCCTTCCATTTCTATTTTTTGGAACAGTTTCAGGAGAATAGGAATTAGTTCTTCTTTAAATGTTTGGTAGAATTCCCCCGGGAAGCCATCTGGCCCTGGGCTTTTGTTTGTTTGGAGATTTTTGATGACTGTTTCAATCTCCTTACTGGTTATGGGTCTGTTCAGGCTTTCTATTTCTTCCTGGTTCAGTTGTGGTAGTTTATCTGTCTCTAGGAATGCATCCATTTCTTCCAGATTGTCAAATTTGTTGGCGTAGAGTTGCTCATAGTATGTTCTTATAATTGTCTGTATTTCTTTGGTGTTCGTTGTGATCTCTCCTCTTTCATTCATGATTTTATTTATTTGGGTCCTTTCTCTTTTCTTTTTGATAAGTCTGGCCAGGGGTTTATCAATCTTATTAATTCTTTCAAAGAACCAGCTCCTAGTTTCGTTGATTTGTTCTATTGTTTTTTTGGTTTCTATTTCATTGATTTCTGCTCTGATCTTTATGATTTCTCTTCTCCTGCTGGGTTTAGGGTTTCTTTCTTGTTCTTTCTCTAGCTCTTTTAGGTGTAGGGTTAGGTTGTGTACCTGAGACCTTTCTTGTTTCTTGAGAAAGGCTTGTACCGCTATATATTTTCCTCTCAGGACTGCCTTTGTTGTGTCCCACAGATTTTGAACCGTTGTGTTTTCATTGTCATTTGTTTCCATGAATTTTTTCAACTCTTCTTTAATTTCCTGGTTGACCCATTCGTTCTTTAGAAGGATGCTGTTTAGTCTCCATGTATTTGGGTTCTTTCCAAATTTCCTCTTGTGATTGAGTTCTAGCTTCAGAGCATTGTGGTCTGAAAATATGCAGGGAATGATTCCAATCTTTTGATAACGGTTGAGACCTGATTTAGGACCGAGAATGTGATCTATTCTGGAGAATGTTCCATGTGCACTAGAGAAGAATGTGTATTCTGCTGCTTTGGGATGAAATGTTCTGAATATATCTGTGATGTCCATCTGGTCCAGTGTGTCATTTACGGCCTTTATTTCCTTGTTGATCTTTTGCTTGGATGATCTGTCCATTTCAGTGAGGGGAGTGTTAAAGTCCCCTACTATTATTGTATTATTGTCGATGTGTTTCTTTGATTTTGTTATTAATTGGTTTATATAGTTGGCTGCTCCCACGTTAGGGGCATAGATATTTAAAATTGTTAGACCTTCTTGTTGGACAGTTCCTTTGAGTATGATATAGTGTCCTTCCTCATCTCTTATTATAGTCTTTGCCTTAAAATCTAATTGATCTGATATAAGGATTGCCACTCCTGCTTTTTTCTGATGTCCATTAGCATGGTAAATTCTTTTCCACCCCCTCACTTTAAATCTGGAGGTGTCTTCAGGTTTAAGATGAGTTTCTTGTAGGCAACATATAGATGGGTTTTGTTTTTTTATCCATTCTGATACCCTGTGTCTTTTGATTGGGGCATTTAGCCCATTCACATTCAGGGTAAGTATTGAGAGATATGAATTTAGTGCCATTGTATTGCCTGTAAGGTGACTGTTATTGTATATTGTCTCTGTTTCTTTCCGATCTACTACTTTTAGGGTCTCTCTTTGCTTAGAGGACCCCTTTCAATATTTCCTGTAGAGCTGGTTTGGTATTTGCAAATTCTTTCAGTTTTTGTTTGTCCTGGAAGCTTTTAATCTCTCCTTCTATTTTCAATGATAGCCTAGCTGGATATAGTATTCTTGGCTGCATGTTTTTCTCGTTTAGTGCTCTGAATATATCATGCCAGCTCTTTCTGGCCTGCCAGGTCTCTGTGGATAAGTCTGCTGCCAATCTAATATTTTTACCATTGTACGTTACAGACTTCTTTTCCCGGGCTGCTTTCAGGATCTTCTCTTTGTCACTAAGACTTGTAAATTTTACTATTAGGTGACGGGGTGTGGACCTATTCTTACTGATTTTGAGGGGGGTTCTCTGAACCTCCTGGATTTTGATGCTTGTTCCCTTTGCCATATTGGGGAAATTCTCTCCAATAATTCTCTCCAATATACCTTCTGCTCCCCTCTCTGTTTCCTCTTCTTCTGGAATCCCAATTATTCTAATGTTGTTTCGTCTTATGGTGTCACTTATCTCTCGAATTCTCCCCTCATGGTCCAGTAGCTGTTTGTCCCTCTTTTGCTCAGCTTCTTTATTCTCTGTCACTTGGTCTTCTATATCGCTAATTCTTTCTTCTGCCTCATTTATCCTAGCAGTGAGAGCCTCCATTTTTGACTGCACCTCATTAATAGCTTTTTTGATTTCAACTTGGTTAGATTTTAGTTCTTTTATTTCTCCAGAAAGGGCTTTTATATCTCCCGAGAGGGTTTCTCTAATATCTTCCATGCCTTTTTCGAGCCCGGCTAGAACCTTGAGAATCGTTATTCTGAACTCTAGATCTGACATATTACCAATGTCTGTATTGATTAGGTCCCTAGCCTTTGGTACTGCCTCTTGTTCTTTTTTTTTGTGGTGAATTTTTCCGCCTTGTCATTTTGTCCAGATAAGAGTATATGAAGGAGCAAGTAAAATACTAAAAGGGTGGCAACAACCCCAGGAAAATATGCTTTAGCCAAATCAGAAGAGATCCCAAATCGTGAGGGGGAGTAAGGGGGTAAAAAGAGGTTCAGAAAGAAGAAAAAAAAAAAAAAAAGAAAGAAACAATTAAAAAAAGAAAACCAATAAAGAAAAAAATATAAAAAGAAAAAAAATATATATATATTAGATAAACTAGTTAAAAAACGTTAAAAAAGAAAAGGGTAAAAGTTAAAAAAATTTAGCAGAAGAAGAAAAATAAACTAAAAAAAAAAAAAAAGAAAGAAAAAAAATTAAATTAACTGCAAGGCTAAAGAATCATGGGGAGAAAGCCATGAGTTCCGTGCTTTGCTTTCTCCTCCTTTGGAATTACGCTGCTCTCCTTGGTATTGAAACAGTACTCCTTGGTAGGTGAACTTGGTCCTGGCTGGGCTTCTTGTTGATCTTCTGGGGGAGGGGCCTGTTGTAGTGATTCTCAAGTGTCTTTGCCCCGGGTGGAGTTGCACCGCCCTTACCAGGGGCCGGGCTGAGTAATCCGCTCGGGTTTGCTTTCGGGAGCTTTTGTTCCCTGAGCGCTTTCCGTAGAGTTCCGGAGGGCGGGAATGAAGATGGTGGCCTCCCGGTCTCCGGCCCGGAGGAGCCGAGAGCCCGGGGCCCCACTTCTCAGTGCGCCCTCAGAGAACAGCGCCGATTTACTCCCGTCACCCTGCCTCCGGCCGCGCTCCGAGCTGACCGAGCCTGCGACCGGTTCAAGGTAACCCCGAGCTTAGAGCTTACTCCTCGGCTCTGTCTCTGTAGCTGGCTTCCCCGTTCTAATACCTGTAAGCTCTGCGACACTCAGACACCCCCGATCTTTCTGTGACCCTGCGGGACCTGAGGCCATGCTGACCCTGCGTGGGCTTCACCCCGGTTAAGCCTCTGGAGCGATGTCCCTCAGCGGAACAGACTTTTAAAAGTCCCGATTTTGTGCTCCGTTGTTCCACCGCTTGCCGGGAGCCGGCCCCTACCCCCGCGGTCTATCTTCCCGTCGCTTTGGATTCACTTCTCCGCCAGTCCTACCTTCCAGAAAGTGGTTGATTTTCTGTTTCTAGAGTTGCTGTTCTTCTTCTCTTCGATCTCCCGTTGGATTTGTAGGTGTTTGCAATCTTTAGATAAGCTATCTAGCTGATCTCCCGCTACCTGAAGTAGTCTCAGCCTGCTACTTCTCCGCCATCTTGACTCCTCCCCCCTGTTTTTTAGTTTTTATTTGAATTCTACTTAGTTAACATACAGTGAAATACCAGTTTCAGGAGTAGAATTCAGTGATTCATCCCATACATACAACACCCAGTGCTCATCACAACAAATGCTCTCCGAATACCCATCACTCATCTAGCCCATTCCCCACCCACTTCCCACCATCAACACTCAGTTTTTCCTCTGTTGTTAAGAGTCTCTTATGGTTGATTTCCCTCTCTCTCTCTTGGTTTTCCCTTTTTCCTCCATTCCCATATGTTTATCTGTTTTGTTTCTTAATACCGCATATGAGGCAATATGAAATCATATGGTATTTGTCTTTCTCTAACTTATTTTGCCAACATAATACACTGTAGCTCCAACCATGTTGTTGCAAATGGCAAGAGTTCATTCTTCTTGATGGCTGAGTAATACTCCATCACACACACACACACACACACACACGCACGCACATCCCCATATCTTCTTTATCCATTCACCAATCAATGAACATTTGGGCTCTCTCCATAGTTTAACTATTGTTCATAATGCTGCTATAAACATCAGATGCGTATACTCATTCAAATCTGTATTTTTGTAACCTTTGGTAAATACCTAGTAGTGCAATTGCTGGATGGTAAGGTCGTTCTGTTTTTAACTGTTTTGAGGAACTTCCATACTGTTCTCCAGAGTGGCTGCACCAGTTTGTCTTCCCACCAACAGTGTAAGAGGGTTCCCCTTTCTCCACATCACCAACAACAGTCATTTCCTGTGTTGTTAATTTTAGCCATTCTGACAGGTGTAGGTAGTATCTCATGGTGGTTTTGATTTGTATTTCCCTGATGATGAGTGATGTTGAGTATCTTTTCATGTGTCTGTTTGTTGAGCATCTTTTCATGTGTCTGTTAGTCATCTGGACGTCTTCTCTGGAAAAGTGTATATTCAGGTCTTCTATCCATTTCTTAATTGGACAATTTGTTTTTTGTATAGGTGTCAAATTTTATTCTTTTACATGTGACTGTCTGGTTTTCATTTATTGAAAAGACTATCCTTTCCCCATTGTATATTCTTAACTCTTTTGTAGTTACACATGAGTTCACTTCTGAAGTTTCTATTCTGTTCCATTAATCTATGTGTCTGCTTTTATGGTAATACTGTACTGCTTTGATTACGATGGCTTTGTAAAACAGTTTGAAATCTGGAAGTGTGATGTTTCCAGCTTTGTTCTTCTTTCTCTAGATTGGTTTGGTTATTTGGGGTCCTTTGTGGTTCCATATGAATTTTAGGATTGTTTGTTCTATTTCTGTGAAAAAATTGAAATTTTGATAGGGATTGCATTGAATCTGTAGATTACTTTGAGTGGTATGGACATTTTAATGATACTAATTTTTTTCAGCCATGAGCACAGAATATCTTTCATTTATTTGTGTTTTTGTCATTCCTTTTCATCAAGTCTTATAGTTCTCAGAATATAGGTCTTTTACCTCTTTGGATAAATTTATTTATAGGTATTTTATTCATCGTAATGCCACTATAAATATGATTGTTTCCTTAATTTCTCTTTCTGATAGTTCATTATTTTTGTATAGAAACAAAACTGATTTTTTGTATGGATTATATTTTCTGCAATTTTTCTTTATTTGTTTATAAGTTTTAACAGCTTTTGGTGGAATCATTAGGGTTTTCTATATATAATATCATGTCACCTGCAAATAGAGACAATTTTACATCTTCCTTTCGAATTTGGATGCTTTTTATTTCTTTTTCTTGTCTAGTTGCTCTGGCTAGGACTTGCAGTAATGTGCTGAATAAAAGTGGTGGGAATGGGCATCCTTGTCTTGTTCCTAATTTCAGAGGAAAAGCTTCCAGCTTCCAACATTAAGTGTAATGTTAGCTATAAACTTGTCATATATGGCCTTTATTATGTTGAGTTATACTCCCTCTATACCCACTTTGTTGAGATTTTTTATCATGAATAGATGTTTGATTTTGTCAAATATTTGTTCTACATCTACTGAATAGAATCATATGAATGATCATATGGTCTTTATCCTCCATTTTGTTAATGTGGTATATCACATTGATTGATTTGAGAATGTTGAAGCTTCCTTGCATCCCAGGAATAAAACCCACTTGATTATGGTATATGATCCTTTTAATATATTCTTTAATTCAGTTTGCTAATGTTCTATTGGGGATTTTTACCCTTATGTTTATCAGGGATATTGGCCTAGAATTTTCTTTTCTTGTATCATTGTCTGATTTGGGTATCAGGGTCAGGCTGGGCTGGTAAAATGAGTTTGGAAGTGTTCCTTCCTCTTCAGTTTTAGGCAGGAATTTGAGAAAGATTGGTATAAATTATTCTATAAATGTTTGATGGAGTTCACAAGTAAAGCCATCTGGTTCTGGAATTTTCTTTGTTGAGAGCTTTTTGATTACTGATTCTATGTCTTTACTAGTAATGTAGCTCTTTCTTTTGAATAGTATTTTCAGAGTATATATTTTTCCATCTTTTTACTTTTAGCCTATCTCTATCTCAATTTCTATCTATATATTTAAAGTGAATTTCCTGTAGACAGCATATAGCTAGATCCTTTAAAAAAAAAGCCAGTCTGGGCGCCTGGGTGGCCTCAGTTGGTTAAGCAACTGCCTTCGGCTCAGGTCATGATCCCAGAGCCCTGGGATCGAGTCCCGCATCGGGCTCCCAGCTCCATGGGGAGTCTGCTTCTCCCTCTGACCTCCCCTCTCATGCTCTCTCTCACTCTGTCTCTCTGTCTCTCAAAATAAACAAACAAACAAACAAACAAAAAAAAGCCAGTCTGACATCTATGTTAGTGTTTAGATCATTACCTTTAATGTAATTATTAATGCTACTTAGTTTATATCTACCATCTTACTATTTATTTTGTATTTATCCTATCTAATTTCCCTTCTTTTTCTTTCTCTCTCTTTTTTTTTTTTTTTGCTTTTAAAAAATTAATTCTTTAACCTCCACTAATTGGCTGGTTTCATTTTATTTTTTTAGTTGTTCTTTTAAGTTTTTTAGTATATATCTTTAACTTACCACAGTCTACCTCCAAATAATACAATAACATTCCTCCCTATCTTTTATACCCTTATTGTCATACATTTTAATTCTATATGTCTTATAAACTTTATTATATTACTATAAATATAAGCAGACAATTATCTTTTGAAGAGATTAAAAGTGAGTTAAATTGTGTTTTATATTTGTCCACATATTTGCCATTTCTGGCACTCATCATTTCATGATGTAGTTCCAAATTTCTATCTGTTATCATTTTTCTCTGTCTGAAGACCTTCCTTTACATTTAGTTTTGTACTGGCCTACTAGTGATTAATTTTCTCTGTTTTTGTTCACCTAAAAAAAAAAAAAACTGTGTTTCATTTTTAAAATGTGTTTTTGCTGGGTTTAGAATTATATGTTGACAGTCTCTTTCATACTTTAAATTGGTCTTTCCATTGTCTTCTGGTTTGAATGGCTTCTGATAAGAAACTTACTCTCTTTGTCCCTCTGAATACAATGTGTCCTTTTCTACTGGGCATTTAAGATTTTCTTTTTATCACTGGTTTTTAGCAATTTGACTGTGATGTACCTTAGTTTGATTTTCTTTATGTTTCTTTTACTTGAACTTACTGAGATTCTTGGATCTATTGGCTTATAGTTTCATCAAATTTGGGCACATTTCAGTCATTATTTCTTCAAATATTTTTGTGTCCCACAACCTTCCTTCTAAGATTATGATTATACATTACTTAGATTGCTTGATATTGTCCCACAGGTTACTGATGCTTTGTTTGTTTGTTTGTTTAGATTTAATTGTTTTTTTTTTCTGAAATGGATTTTACTTTTTAAAGCAGGTTTAGGTTCACAGCAAAACTGAGTGAAAGGTAGAGAGATTTCCCATATACCTCATGTCCCCCACACATGGATAGCCTTCCCATTACCAACATCCCCCACTAAAGTGGTACATTTTTTATAATCAGTGAGCCTACACTGGCACATCATTATCACTCAGAGTCCATAGTTTACATTAAGATACATTCTTGGGGTTGTACATTGTTAGGTTTGGACAAATGTATAATTAAATGTATCACCATTAAGGGTGGATTCTGTGCTCTGCCCATTCATGCCTCCCTAAACCCTAACTCCTGGCAACTATGTTTTTATCATCTCCATAGTTTTGCCTTTCTGGGAGGTCATATAGTTGGAATCATGCAGTACATAGTTGTTTCAGATTGGTTTCTTTCACTGAGTAATTGGCATCCTTCCATGTTTTTTCATGGCTTGATAGCTCATATCTTTTAAAGGCTGAAAAATTCATTCTACCGTCTAGGTGTATCACAGTTTATTTATCCATTCACCTACTGAAGCACTCCTTGGTTGCTTCCAAGTTTTGGCAATTATGAATAAATCTGCAATAATCATTTGTGGGCAGGATTTCTTTGTAGACGTAAGTTTTCATTCCATTGGGTAAAATACCAAGAAGCACAACTGCTGATCATATGTGAAGAGTACATTTAGTTTTGTAAGAAAACTTCAAACTGTCTTTCAGAGTGTCTATATCATTTTGTGTTTCTACCAGCAATGAATGAGAGTTCCTGTTGCTCCACTTTCTTGCCAACATTTGACGTTGTCAGTGTTCTGTATTTCAGCCATTCTCATTCTCATAGGTATATAGTGGCATCTCATTGTTTTAATTTGCATTTTCCTGATTACATATCATGTGGAACATCTTTTCACATGTTTATTTGAAATCTATTTTGTTTAACAAGGTGTCTATTTAGATGTTTAGCCAATTTTAAAATTGGATTGTTTGTGTTCTTATTGTTGAGTTTTAAGAGTTTTTTGTACATTTTGGATAACGGTCTTCCATCTGATATGTCTTTTGTAAATATTGTCTCCTGATCTGTGGCTATGTTTCTGGTATGTTTCTAACTGATTAATTTTTCTACTGACTATGGGTAATAATCTCTCACTCCTTTGCATGCCTAATACTTTTAAAGATGCTAGGCCTTGTCAGTTTTACTGTTGAGTACTGGATTTTATGGTCGGCTACTGGATTTTGTTGCATTTCTTTAGAGACCATTGGACTTGTTCCAGTGTGTAGTTAAGTACATTGGCTTTATCCTTTCAAGGATTGCCTTTAAACCTCGTTTTTATAGGCATCTATTCTGGAAATAGCTTGGCACTACTACTAATTCATGATCCTTCTTTCAGAGATCACAATTCTGCACTGCCTTTTGTGCAACATTTGAAAGCCACATTTCTCATATTCTGTCCTGTTTTTTTTTTAGTTGGCTGCACTGGGAAGGCATAATCTTCTCTGAGTAGAATTAGAAGTTCTATTTTTTATTATTGTTAGAAGAAAAGTTTGTTTTTGTTTTTTTTTTTTTAGTTTACAACTCCCTATTAAACTTGGTATGAATAATGTTCTTCTAAATTTTTTTTAAGATTTATTTTGTTTATTTATTTGTTCGAGGGGACAGTGGAGGGAGAGGATCTCAAGCAGGCCCAGCACTGAGCCCAATGCAGGGCTCAATCCCACAGCTCTGAGATCATGATCTGAACTGAAATTAAGAGTCAGACACTTAACAGACTGAGCCACCTAGGCACCCCTATTCTTCTAAATTTTTAATATTGTTGTCTAATTTGAGAAAACGTCTCTCAAATGTCTTTTGGACTTAGCTACATTCTCCCAGTACCAGGCATCATAAGATAGTTTCATACCATAAGATGACCTCTGGACTCATCATATGTCATGCTAAGGAATGAATCAGTTCACAGAGTGATGGAGTATTGCTAGAACCCAGTCTTGAACTTGCTTGGATAATTATAATCTATTTATACTTAAAACCCTGTAGCCCATATGAGCCTATCCCACTAAATCCAAGCTACATATATTCCTAAGCCAATATCCTCTTAGCTGGATCCCAAGTTGCATGTGGCCACTCTGACACACCAAAAATGAGGAAAGGTGCTGAAGAAGTCACTAATGAAAAGAAACATTGGTCTTAACAAATTGTAATTCATATATTTTACTTCAAAAATTGTATAAAGGTAGATGACCATTAAATTCATTGTTGGAGTCCGTCTTGATGACTTGGAAGGGGACTGTGCAAAGGAACCTTGGAGTTTGTGTTTCCTTAGCTTCACAGTAACTCAGTCTCCCATTTTACCACCAGTGTTTTAAGTTCATGATCATTCTATATCACAGATAAATTATGAGCTTCTGGAAGTATTCACTCAGAACTATAATCTGGAACTGGAAAACATATAGCTTTTTTTAGGTACTAAAAATGGGAATCAGGAAAGACGTTTTGGTATGACTCCTACCTCATAGTTACCTGATGCTGCCAAAAGTCAATTATATAAACTAAGTTTCCCCAGCCCCAGAGAAAAAAAAGGATTTGCTAAAGATTTGGGTTGAGGGGAAAAAATCCAGCCTTTTGTAATACTGGATCTTGATGATTATGAAACAAAAATATGTAAGCAAAAGATTCAAAGTAGAAAGTATTATTTTTACTTTTATACTTAGTAAGTGGTATAGCTCTCCTATGTTTGTTGTCTCATCTGTTTCCCTCAGTTGATCACTTAGAAATAATGAGGCTATAAATGTGACTTTAACAACTAGGTTTATTGCAGTGTAGCTCCTCAACAGTAATTGGACTTTTATTATTTTTTATTGCAAGTATTCTATTTTTAACAGCATTGATACATAATGTATAATAATATCTTTCTCTTTTAGAAAATACTGAGAACGTCTTTTCACAAGGAAATGATTTCTTCGTTTTTAAAACAACCTTATCAATATACTGAGTCTCCATGTTTCAGATGTGGTAAAGCTAAGTTCCTCATAAAGGACGAAAGGAATTCTTTTGTACACTAAATAACAACACCCAGACTATAGTAATGTCTGGCTGCTGTTAGGAAATTTAGAATTCTTTTCCTGTTTTGAATGCTCATTCCTGTTTTGAATTGTTGATTAAAAGAACAGATTTATTGACAGACTTTTTCTTCTGGATTTCAAGTAACCAGAGTTGATTGTCTGTCTACTGTAAGCATAATAGTGAAAGGTACAAATGAGCTAGTGACACCTTTGAGAATAATAAGAGTTAAATACATGAAAATATAAAATGCTGGAGTACAGTTCGGAAAAGGGAGAGGTCCCTAAGACCTCAATTAAAGATTCTAGAACTTAAGTTGGACTTTGACAGTTGAATAGAATTTGAAGGACATTCCATGAGGCAAGCAAAAACACCCAATAAGAGTAAAGGTGACATGTGGGAATGTGCTCTCATTTAATTTTACCTAATTTAACCACATTTATCAAAAGTTTATTCTTTTCTGAGTATTTTGCTAATTAAAGGATACAAAGATAAATGAAGACTAATCTTTACCCTCATAGAATTTAACAATCCAGAAAACAGAGATTAACATGGACACAACTACTATAAGAAAATGGATTTCTATGAATAAAATTTATATTATAACCTTTATTTAAATGCCTAAGCAGCAGACCTGGGGGCAGAAAGATCTAAGTTTAAATTTTAGCTGTGCCTCTTCTTAGCTATGTAACCCTGTGCCCATTTGAGTCTTAATTTCATCCATGTCTGTATTCCATTGATTTGGCAGATACAATTGGAAGTTCTCCAACAGCAAACTCATTCCCAGCAGGTCAGGGAGCATTTCACTACCATCAATATTACCAGATTATCAGAGCCTAGGCTAGCTTTCCTACCACAGGCTTTGTATTTTGTGTTCCATAAATACCATGAGGTCACACTAACCCAATATCAGATTATTAGATTCCAGTTCTTGCTGTCTGTCTACAGGCCTCACTGTTCCTGCCTCACCAACTGAAGTAGATTCCATTGGCCTGACCCTTCTCACAGCCACATCCACACTTACTATTCCTTTTGAAGTACTTGCTGGGCTGCGCTAACTCCTGTCAGTTCCGTTTCCTTCAGCCTGTCATCCATGAGGGTGACCAGCTGTCTTGGCTTGCCTAGGACTGAGGGGATTACTGAGACGTGGGAATCTCAGTGCCAAACTGGGAAAATCCCAACTAGAGCAGAATGAATTGGTCATCTTACCACTGTCCCAGTCCAGACCTCTCCCCTGTACCTCTAGCCCTTGTTGCTGAAGGCTCAACATATCTGCTGTTAACCTAATCCAAGTTTAATGGTCTCAATATTTTCAGCTATAATGTATGTGAGAGCTGAGTTCCTGAAGGGTATTAATGAGTACTGAGGGAGAATGCCAAGCCAGTTTCAAATTAAAAGCAATACTAGATGGCAAAGTAAAACACTCTGCCACTTAAAAAAAATTAGGGGACCAGGAAAGAAAGCCAAATAACTTGAGTGAAATGTTGTATGATGTCATAGGTAAAGCTGAAAAGTAGGGTCTGATTGAGATTTCTTTCTGTATGTACATGTGTACATGCATGCGTATACATACATGTCTATGTTTGCTTAGGAGGCTAAAGTGCTATGAAAAATTTTTAGAGAAATCAGTAGAACTAAGGTAGTAACTGGATAATAATGGGTAAGGGATAGCTTAATAACTGTTAGGAGAATTACTTAATAGAATATTCCCAATTTTACTTATCATAAATTTGAAGTAGGCCCTTTATGCTTTTTATTACACCTCTGGAAGAATCTACTATAAGATAATATCTGCTATAAACCCAAATCAGATAACTGGTTACTTTTAACTAAATACATTAATATTTTACAGGGAATTTTGAGATGCATTAGATAATTATCAGACATAAGGAAATAAAGGTGATTATGTGATTTTATTTAGAACACGTGGACAGTTGACTTTTTATTGTTATTTTTTTTAATTTTTTTAAAAGATTTTATTTATTTATTTGACAGACAAAGATCACAAGTAGGCAGAGAGGCAGGCAGAGAGAGGAGGAAGCAGGCTCCCCGAGGAGCAGAGAGCCCAATGCGGGGCTCGATCCCAGGACCCTGGGATCATGACCTGAGCTAAGGCAGAGGCTTTAACCCACTGAGCCACCCAGGCGCCCTGATAGTTGACTTTTTAAATGCATCTTCAATGTCTTAGAAAGTTTGATATTCTTTTTCTTGACAGCTTGATGATAATTAATCTTTTCTTGCATTTGATGACTTTGACTAAACACACTACAACTACTGATTTATTTCCATAAATGGTTTTATAATGGGAAAAGATCCCTCAGTAGTCAATGAAATTAGTTTCCTAATTTAAAGCTTTTTCTTTCCACTTAGAAATAATTAGCTATGCTTGAAAATTTCTTATAAGAATTTTGCAGTAGAGAAAATGGTACTTTCAATTTGGGGTTCCCAACTAGATTAAAACTACTTTATGGGAGGGTTCACATCCCTACTTCCATCCCCATTTTCATATAGAGAAGTAGGAAATGATTATCAGTCTGTTGGTGTTCACGATACTGGGTTTTCCAGTGTAGTGATTTTGAGGCAAGAAGATTTGGGGGGCAAAAACTCAGCAGTACCATTTTGCTAGGTACGTTTGGGCTTCTGAATCAGTTTCAGGGTGCATAGCAGATCAAAACAGTAAATTCTAAAATCCACAAATTCAGGAGGTTTCTCTTACCACATTTGTAGTCCACAGTTATTAACACAGTACAATGTAGGGAGTTAACACTGAAGACATCAGTTTTGATAGGTTAATCAAATCCATTCACCCAATAAATATTTATAGGGTATCGTCTACATGTAAGGCATACTGCTAATCACTAAGGATATAGTCAAAATGCCTAGCTTTGTAGTGTTTACATTTTTTTTTAAAGATTTTATTTATTTATTAGACAGACAGAGATCACAAGTAGCAGAGAGACAGGCAGAATGAGAGGGGGAAGCAGCCTCCCCACCAAGCAGAGAGCCTGATGCAGGGCTTGATCCCAGGACCCTGGGATCATGACCTGAACCGAAGGCAGAGGCTTTAACCCACTGAGCCACCCAGGCACCCCTGTAGTGTTTACATTTCACTAAGGAAGACTGACCAAAAGAAAAAAAAGAGTAAATATGTAGTATGTTATGTGGTGGTAAATATTATGGAGAAATTAAAGCAGAGTAAGGGGATTAGGGAGTGCTTGGGAGTACAGAGAGGGTAGGCCTGTTGTTTGCGATGTGATGTCAAGGAATGCCCCACTGAAAAAGTGACATTTGAGCAAAAACCTGCAGGAAGGAAGTGGGATTTCAAGGTATGTGAGGAAGAGCTTTCCAGACAGTGGAGAAGCAAGTGCCAAGTTGCTGAGGCAAAATAGGTTGGATATCAAGGAACAGCAAGGAGTTAGTCTGGTAGGAGCATGTGGATAAGGGGGAGTGGTAGGAGATGAGGTTGGAGAGGGGGGCTGGGTGTTAGATCTTAAAGGGCCTTATAGGTTAAAGTAGGGATTTGGGGCATTTACTCCCAATGAGAGATGCCTTTGGAAACAAAGAGTTGTATTTTTTAATTCAAATACCCCCAAACCAAATTGCCACAAGACTTATGTCATCTGATTAAGAGAACAAACTCTATCTTGAATTATTTTTTGAACTTAGGTGGATCATCTTATAAGCTTATTAAGTCAGTCTTGGGAAAGATTTGCCTGGTAATATGGCAAGATCTCTAGTTGCCCAACTTCTTAGAGCAGTTTGTCCATTTTTCAGATTTCCATCTTTCACTTCTGTAAAACAATTGGCTGAAGATTTTAGCAAATCAGGACCAATACTTTTATAAACCTATGGTATGTTACTGTTGGTTGTCAAGTAGAAGAAAGCATGTTATTTATTTGTTTATTTGACACAGAGAGAGAGACCACAAGTAGGCAGAGAGGCAGGCAAAGAGAGAGGGGGAAGCAGGCTTCCGCTGAGCAGAGAGCCCGACGTGGGGCTCGATCCCAGGACCCTGGGATCACGACCCGAGCCGAAGGCAGAGGTCCCAACCCACTGAGCCACCCAGGCGCACCAACAAAGCATGTTTTATTAGCTAGCATATTTTAGTTTACTTTAGTTATTTATTCAATAAAATATTTACCTTTTTTCTATGGTGTTCCAAAAATTGTGCTAGGTATTGGGAGTACAAAAATATGCAAAAGCTCTTTTCTCAAAGAGCTCATAGTTAAATAGGTGAAGTAGATTTGCAAATAAATAATTGCAATATGATACGGCCAGTGTCTAGAACGAGTACTTAGTAAGTGCTCTTAGATACTTGTTAATGGCTGATGTTAACTCTGTCTGAAGTTAGGGAAGGATGACCAATTCAGATTCAACCATCAGCTCCATGAGGGAGGGGCATTATCTTGTTCTCTCCAGCATCTAGCATATAGTAGGTTTTCAGTAAAAAGTTACTGAATGAATGAATAAGGAGATGGTTGAGGAGAGTCTGAGTGAGGAATAAGATTTGTATGGGAGGCAGATGCACATTACTGGCAAAAAGAACAATGTGTGCAAAAGGTACAGAGTTAAGGAAAATCATGAACCCATGTCAGTAATAATTTTAGATTTCCATTTAAGGTATTCTGCCAAGTCTACACTTGAGACATAATTACTGATACAAATGTTTCTTTTCACTGTATTTCTTATGAGTTTGTATGCACCTAGAAACTCCCTAAAACATTATTGGTATATATTTGTATTAGAAACTTCCTTGTTGCCCAACTTCTTTTTTTTAAAAGTGTATTTGTAAGAAAGAACAACTCTGAAGTTGGAACAGATGGTAGTATCCTAGCAATAAAAAGATTAATTCACCTGGGCAGAGTTTGTGGGGAAAAACATACAGATTTTGATATACAATAAGATGTACTATTTTGTCCATCCATTGTGCAGTTAAACCTTCATCAAGGTATAACAAGCCCTGGAAGTGATTTCAAATGAATGACAAAAGAAATAAAATAAAATTCATTCAAAACTGGTTCACACCAGCTCTCCTGCATGTACTATTAACTGCTAAGATCAAGTCACAAAACATTATTTTGAGGAGAAAGGGTTTAGTGAACCCTAGAAATTGGGTTTGATTTGTGCCAGAAAATCTGCCTTTTCACTGCTTGAGATTCTATGGAAGAAAGCCACAGTCTTTTACCAAATGGTTTCTAAGGAAACCCCTTATAGCACAGCATCTGAAAACAATTTGGTTGTTAATGAGAAATGGTTCTCACGACGGTGGGAAAGTGTTGACTGAAAGAAAAGACTTGTAGATTTGGCAGTCAGTCTGTAGAAAGTGTTTACTGTTCTGCAGCTACGTTCCTGAAATTTCTACATAGATCAAACATTTGCAGGTCCTACTTCACAGTTATCCTTGCTTTGTAAATATATTTTTTAAAGAAGCAATAGAAAATGTTTGTGCTAAAAAAGTAGATGCTTGAACTTGTGAATATATTCAAACAAGTCTCCTCCTAGAATCTGCAGTCCATTGAGTTTCCCAATCTGTTTTTGAATTCCAATATGCTAGAATTCATATATTATTAACATTGAATCATAACTATATAAAATTAATTGCAAAAAATTTCTATAAATCCTAAAATACAGTAGGGTGTTTCTATATTCTTTAAATGTGTTTTTAAAATGTATTCCGAAAGCTCTCATAAGTTGTATTTATTTCTTTTAAGTTCTTCAAAAGAAAGTAACTAATTGGAACATTCTAACTGTAATCCTTTTATAATAATTTCAGGATTAAATATTAATATCTAATGAAGCACTAGAACCTTGTAGTTAAAAAATAAATGCTAGAGATACACTAATTCCTCTAAATGGACCTTTTGAAATCAGATTCCAAAATAACCACACCTATATTTTCTCCATAATCCCTTAGTTATGAAATTAAAAGGAGAAATTAATGCCATAATTATAAATAGGTTTTCATCTGTAGCGCAATTCAGAAGCATGAATGAATGAGTATATTACGGGGACCCGAAAAGCGGCCACCAGAAGCTCAGAGGAGGATATTTTGAAATATTTCTTGCCCCGGGAGCATTAAAAGTTTGCAAGTCTATGTGAAATACAATATTCAGTTGTCACTTGAAAGCCTATGGGTTCATCACTTTGCCCACCGCTGCCACCAGTCCATCTGTCCCCCGTATGTTTTCTGTTTCAGACTTTTGTACAAGGCAGAGCTGCCAAGAATCTTCTTGCTGTCCTCAGTTCTTTTCCTCATTTGGCCCCCACCTCCTTTCTCTTTCTTGTCTGGTCTTTGAACTTCCTCCACTTTGGGCAGCTGCTTTCACTTGCAGCTCTGCTTTGGTCAAGGAAAAAAGTTCTGCCAGTGAAAACGGACAGGAAGAAAACAAGGAGGGTTCCAAGTGCTGTGCCTGTGTCTTGGCTCTCTGGCAGCCCACAGTGGGATCTTTCCATTCCTTGAGGAGTAGACTGAGAAGGGATCTGCTGTTGTTGGAGACCAACAGGAAGTGATCAGAGATGATCCAAAAGATAATCTCATTTTCTCATCTCAGAAACAACAAAATGCAGAAGTTGTGTTGAGGGAAGCTGGAAGGTGTTCTATTTTATTTATTTATTTATTATTTTTTGCTTTTAAAGATTTTATTTATTTATTTGAGAGAGAGATCACAAATAGGCAGAGAGAGAGGAGGAAGCAGGCTCCCTGCTGAGCAGAGAGCCTGATGCGGGGCTCGATCCCAGGACCCTGGGATCATGACCTGAGCCGAAGGTAAAGGCTTTAACCCACTGAGCCACCCAGGCGCCCCTTTTGTTTTTTGTTTTTAAAGATTTTATTCATTTATTTGACAGAGATCACAAACAGGCAGAGAGGCAGGCAGAGAGAGAGGAAGGGAAGCAGGCTCCCTGCTGAGCAAAGAGCCGGACAAGGGACTTGATCCCAAGACCCTGGGATCATGACCTGAGCCGAAGGCAGAGGCTTTAACCCACTGAGCCACCCAGGGGCCCGAAGGTGTTCTATTTTAATGTTTCCTTACCCGCTCTGTGCTTGGAGGGCATATATTCTCCATTCAGTTTGCTGGGATCAGAACTACTGTCCATTTTCCTTAGTTACCATAAACATTTATTTATAATTATTTTGGGTTATGACATTTTAGAGGAAGAAGTATGACCTTCTTTTCTACTCTCCCTTATGCCCTGCAATATAAAAACTCAGAGGGCAGAAACTCCTCTTTCTAGGGGCCATTGATGACAGATAAGCATGTCTATGAGAGCATTTCATAAACATCAGTTCACAAAGAGATTGGAAAAAAAAACCAAAAAATCATCTTTTCTAAAACAAAAGAATACCAAACAAATACTTTCTAGTTGTTTTGCCAATGTGCTTGATTTTTGTGGTGTAATGAACACTTTTTTGAGTGGCTGGAAACAGAAGACACGTCCTTCTTGTCTCTGTTGATAAAACATCAGGAGGGTAAGATTGATGGTGGGATATGTCCAAAATAGACATTTAGTTTCTGCCTCAGCACATTCAACTTGTTCCTACTTCTTTTTTTGCTCCCTTTCCCACACTATCCACCACAGGATGGCTCCCCACATAAGGCAGCAATCTTGTTAGGCTGCTGGAGAGCTCTGTGTTAGACTCAGAAAGGAGTGTTTGCCTTCACTTACATAAACACTCTGCAGCTCACAATGACAAAAATACAGCTGGGTGAAGAAATTGCCCAAGTGAAATACTTCCTCCCTTTGCCCTTGTCTGAGTGCCATTAATTGTTATTATCAGAGCTGAATGTGTTAAAAGCAGGAACCACCCAAGAGCCATAAACAAGCACATGTGAAAACAGGAGTAACCTTATTTGCTGAGGCAAGATCCGAGTAAAGGAGTGGATCACATTTCCCCATCTTGGAAGATCTTCTGAAAATAGTTACCATCTCCAGATCAGTTCAATTCAGGATATTCCAATTGCCTATTATATGCTAGAATCTATCCAGTAACTGCGAGTTCACCGTGAACTCAAAGACAAATGAGATACCCTCATCACGGAGGAGCTCACAGACTAGGCTTGGGACAACCTCCTTTCACCGACTCTGGAGGGTTTCAGTTAGTTTCTCCAGATTTATGTCATACCGAGCAGTGGTACCCTCATTCAGGTGACAAACTTGTAAGGAATGCGCTGTTTCGTGGTAGTGTCAGGTCCTTGGGTTTACAGTGAAGACCCTATCCTCCAGATGATCTCGGTCTAGGGGAGGAAAGGGACATGTCAAAGAGAAATTATAAGGCAATTTTTATGTAAATGAGAAAATAATATTCTCTCTGGAACCCCCCATTTCTGAAATTGATAGAGCTCACCATTTAAATGAAAACACATGTAAAATGCATAGTAAGGTACCTGGCTGATTGAAAGCACTCAAAAAATGTTAACTAGCTTCTTTATCATTATTGCCTTGACCTTTTCTATTTCAGTATTCTTATGCCAATGTTGAGCACCAAGCTAGCCCTTCCATATACTAATGAGAGTTAGTATATTTTCTAGGAGAAACCAACAGCTGATGTACAAGCATACCCTTGTCATTCATGTTCATTCCCAGTTCCCAGAAATCACCTGTAGTGAGAAACACAAAACTGTATGAAAAACTGCCCACTAGCTGAGAGAAAGTAGAAGCCTTTTCATTCTACTCCCACATTACCATCAATTTCAGCAGCTTTACTTTTTTCAGAAAATGAGTAGTGAATTGTAGAATGACACCATTTAATGAAACAAGGTAGGGTTTAATGGGGTCTGCTCTGGATGATCGATGCTATTGCGAATAGTCAGTAAAGTTTTACATCAGGGATTCTTAACCTTAGCACTATTGACATTGTGGGCCAGATAATTCTTTGTTGTGGGGGGCTGTCCTGGACCCAGTAGGATATCTGGCAACATCCCTGCCCTCTGCCCTCCAGATAACATCATCCCCACAGTTGTGACAGTCAAAAATGACTCTACACATGGCCAGTTGTCCTCTGGGGGTAACATCTACCCTAATGGAGAACCACAGCTTTTGATCATCTGGCCTTTGATTTCAGCCTATGGGACAGTGCCATTTGAGTACAGTATGGCATTTCTTCCTGTAGGTGCAGGTCTTCACTTGGCCATGTTCCTCCATTTAATCGTTACCCAGTTTGTATGAGGTACTGGCAAAACCAGGATGAGTAAGTTGGACTTTGCCCTGAAATAACTCGTAGTGTAATAATTTGTAAATTAAGTTGATTATTCAGGTTTTGTAAGTGTGCCAGGTCATTCTTAGTAACACTTTGGAGCCGTGCCTTGGACTTAGCGAGGTACGATAAATATCCCGATTTGGTATTATTATGTGGTATCAAAATACCTCCAAACCAGTGGACAATCCCCTATACTTTTTGGTGAAATTTTCATTGACTATTCCTTGATGCTTGTTCATGGAATAAATTGAAACTTGTTGCTTTTACTACTCTCTCCGTCTTATCTCTTTTTTTGTTTATTAGTCTTTTTCCTCCAAATTTTTTTAAATAAACCCAACACTTGTGTTAAGGATTTGGGGGATAATAACAGCAACTGTCCTGATACATAGAGTTCTTATTGTTTGAACAGCTGTCTTCATTCTGGACATTTGTACTTCCACGTTCAATTTTAAAAGAATAATTGTGTGATGAAAGAGATCTTGTAATTGTGTAACTAAAGCTAACTAAGTGCTCAGCTCACTGTCAAGTAGAAAAAAACATAAAAAGTAACAAATGATCCCAAATTTTGTACTAAGTAAATCAAGTGTACAACAACATACAATGTAGCATTTCACATTGCTACACATCCAACAATAAGATGTTAGACAACATAGTTAAATATAGTTAAAATAGTTACAAAGTAATATAAGAATTATTCTCCATTACTAATTAATATTTCTGATTAATTAATATGAACCCTGATTGATTAATTGATATGAACCCAAATAGCCTGATCTCCAGAGATATGGAGATGGCTCTATCCACTTACATCCCTAAGCTTCTCTGAAATGATTTTGGTTCACACAGGGCATTGTTCAAACAGAATTCACCCTCAGCTTTGCAGGTTGGTGGCCTGGGATATGTCCCATGATAATTCCTTGTTAGTGCCCCTTTTCAGAGATTCTGCTTTAGGTTCTGCCTGCACAATATAGGGTCCTGAGGGCAGAGCCTGAGCAGTTGTGCTTCTGGTTCATCTAAGAGGAGCTGAAGTGGGCCAGAGAATGCTCTTCTGTATGTCAGGTTCCTGTTATGTGTGCATGGGGTAAAGCGGCTACATAATCTCATTAATTTTATTGCCTTTACAAAGGAAAATCACATTACTCGAGGTTTAAGTGTATGTACCTGTGAAGTGAAACCATGTCTCTCCAGATCATATCTCTGTATAGGTTTCTCTGATGGTGTAGTGAAGTCTGTTCCTCTTTGGTGAAGTCCACAGGCACATCATTGAAGGTCACTGAATTCTCAACTATCACATATGTGCTGGCCTTAGTAAAGTAACATTTCCATCAATCTTCACTGGGGAATGAAGATAGAAGACCCAGTGGCAACAGAGGGATTCAAGGTCTCTCTTCATTTTCACCAAAGGACAATATTCCTTGAGTGAACCAGACTAATGCACCATCTTGGACAAATTCTCCTGCTTTTGTTCTTGTTCTTAAGATTTCATTTGAGAAAGCGTGTGTATGAGCATTTGGAAGGGAAGGGGTAGGGGAGAAGCAGACTCCCTGCTGAGTGGGGATCCCAATGCAGGTCTCGATCCCAGGACCCTGAGATCGTGACTTGAGCTGAAGGCAGACGCCCAACCTACTGAGCCACCAGATACCCATTGGACAAATCCTCCTTGAGGACCATTCTGTGACTTCAGCTCTTCTTGATCACAGCAACCCCCAAAATACTTCCCCTTTGTTTAACCACACCCTTAAGTATGCCCTCAGTGCATAATGTCCTTGACCTGCCCTGGATATATGACTGTGGCACGCATCTGTTCTGAAATATTCTCCTCTTGTGTGGTACCCCAGCATGTACTCCCAGCCTCTAGGTCTATAACACATAACACCTCTTAAGGGTCATGGGGTTGTGGAAAACTTTTTGTCTCATGGCTACCCAAGGCACACTTCTGTCTGTGAGTTCCCTTAAGAAAGCATTTCTCATCCAAAAAAGTTATTCTCTATTAGTACAGCATCTCCCTGGCATTTAACTAGTCCTTTGTATATGCCCAAGTGATATAATGCTTAATTCATAAGGCTATATTAAGAATTAGATTTTTATGGGTTTTTTTAGTATGCTACTAGTAAAGAGACCTCAAAGATATGTGGTGGGTTTTACTTTTAATATTTCTTTTATCAGTGAAAGCTTTTCTATGAGGATTTTTATTTTGTAAATCTAACATTACTATACATATGCATGTGCTTATGAAATGCTAGTAGCCATGCTAAGTACTTTACACACAACAATGCATTTAATCTAAGAACCTCATGTAGAACCCGAATCTGAACCCAAAGCTGTCTGGACCAGTGTTCTTGTTCCTTAACTATTCCACCACATGGTTTCATTCAGTATTGTATGGGCACTAAAAGAAATGTATATTTAATGCAAAAGAATGAAATTGGACCTTCTACAAAAATCAGCTTAATATGGATGAAAATTTACCTGTAACCCCTGAAGCCATAAAACATAGGGAAAACTAGAAGAAAACACAGGGAAAAAGTTTGTTGGCGTTGGTCTGGATGATGATTTTTTTTTTTTTTTAATATATGACACAGAAAGCACAACAACAAAGTAAAAATAAACAATTGAGACTACATCAAAATAAAAAGCTTCTATAAAGCAAACAATCGGAAAATGAAAAAGGCAACCTATAAAAATGGGAAAAATATTTGCAAATCATATATCTAATAAAGGGTGAATATTCAAAATACTGAAGGAACTCATACAACTCACTATAGCAAAAAAACAAAAACAAAAAACTGAAAAACTCAATTTAAAAGTGGGCAAAAGACCTGAATAGACATTTTCCCAAAGACAACATACAAATGACTAACAGGTATGTGAAAAGTTGCTCAATATCACTAATCGTCAGGGTAAAACAAATCAAAACCATGATGAGATAGCCCCTGACAGGTGTCAGGAGAGCTATTATCAAAAGGACAAGAGATGAGTATTGGTAAGGATGTGGAAAAAAGGGAGCCCTGTGCACTGTTCATGGAGATAGTAAGTTGGTGCAGCCATTATGGAAAATAGCTTGGATCTTCCTCAAAAAATTAAAAATAGAACAACCATATGATCCACAATTCCACTTCTGGGTTTAAATAGAAAGGAAATGAAATCAGTTTCTCAAAGCGATATCTGCACTATCATGTTCACGGCAACATTATTCACAATAACCAAGATATGGAAACAACCTAAGTGTCCATCAACAAATAAATGGATAAAGAAAATATAATATATAAAATACATATATGCACACACACATACATATATTACATATATACTATATATTTAAATATTATTCGGCCATATTGCAACAACATGGATAAGCCTAGAGGGCATTATGCTAAACGAGATAAACCAGGTGCAGAAAAACAAATGCTGTACTCACTTATACACGGAGTCTAAAAAAAAGTCGAACTCGTAGAACCAGAGAATAGAATGGTGGTTGACAGGGGCTGGGGGAAATGGGGAGATGTTGGCCAAAGTTATAAACTTCCAGTTATAAGATGAGTAAGGTCTGGGGATCAGTTGTACATCATGGTGAATATAGTCAATGATACCATGTTATATACTTGATTTGCTAAGAAACTAGATCTTAAAGCATTCTCACTGCACATACCACAAAGGTGACTATGTGAGGTGATAGATGTGTTAATTGTCATGATTACCACAACTGTTTCACAATGTAATATTATATGAAATCTTCACATTGTATACCTTAAAAAAATCATGTTGTATAACCCAAATATATACAATTTTTATTTATCAGTCATACCTCAGTAAAGCTGGGGAAAAGAAAGAAATGTGCATTTGTTGTCTCAGCTATCTGCTGATGAGATGACAATTTAGACATTTTGGTCTTTTTTTAAAGATTTTTATTTATTTATTTGAGAGAGAGAGAGATAGCAAGAAAGAGCATGAGCAGGGAGGAAGGGGAGAAGCAGGCCCCTTGCTGAGCAGGGAGCCCCATGGGGGGCTCCTATCTAGGACGCTGGGATCATGACCTGAGCTGAAGGCAGACACTTAACTGACTGAGCTACATTTTGGCGTTTGCAATTCAAAAGCACTAGGAGACTTTTGATTTGTTTGAACTAGATTCCAATGACCTATCTTAATGTATTATGGTGAAAGGAGTAAAGGGAAATTTCTCTGATTTCCAAACTTATTTGAAAAATTTTCCTACTGAGTCAGCCTACTCCCTGTCTTCTAAGTAGATGTAAAGACAGAATGTGTGTACAAAATATAGCAGTATTTAAATGAGAATCGTATCAGTGCTCCGAAGTAACCATGCATTAGATGGTTCAAGATAATTGGCCTCCATGTTGTTACAATTTATATAAGCCATTTGGCTATGTTAGTGTTCATAGAAAATTAGAGAAGGGAGGTATTTTAGAAGAATATATTTTTAGGGGCGCCTGGGTGGCTCAGTGGGTTAAGCCTCTGCCTTCGGCTCGGGTTATGATCTCAGGGTCCTGGCATCGGGCTCCCTGCTCAGCAGGAACCTTGCTTCCCCTTCTCTCTCTGCCTGCCTGTCTGCCTACTTGTGATCTCTCTCTCTGTCAAATAAATAAATAGAATCTTTAAAATATATATATATATTTTTTACAATGAAAACTATCTTGATATATTTCCTTATTCAGTACTGTAGAGTAATAATCTTTAGTTGTTTCCTGACAAAATAGTATTTAACTTTAATTACAATTGTGAGCATGTATTACAATTTCTTCATTTCTGAAGGGGATTTATGTAGCATGTGTGTGTGTGAGAGAGAGAGAGAGAGAAAGAGAGAGCAGAAAAATGAATCATATTCTATGAAAAATCTATAAATATTTAAACCTTAAAAGTAGGAAGGAAGTCAGTAGTTCATTTATTGAGGAACTTAGGAGATGCTGGGGTACAAAGTACATAGTGCTTTTATGAGCATCCCCATTTTACAGATGAGGAAACTAAAGCAGAGAGGTTTGTTCAGTACTGCATCTCAGGCTTTTTTTTTTTTTTTTTTTTTTTTTTTTAAGATTTGTTTATTTTAGTGAGAGAGGGGGAGCAAGGGGAGGGGCAAAAGGAGGGTGAGAGAGAATCCTCAAGCAGACTCCCCATTGAGCACGGAGCACATCTCAGACCTGACTCAGGGCTCAATCCCAGGACCCTGTGATCATGACCGGAGCTGAAATCAAGAGTCACTGCTTGGCCGACTGAGCCACCAGGTGCTCCCTGCATCTCAGACTCTTATGCTTTGTGTGAAAAGAGTGGTTCTCTATGAAGTTTCACGTGTCTGGGAAAGTGTTACATTGCCAGACTCTCAGGATGTGGCCACTTCAGGCAGATGCTGGGAACATAAGATGCCTTATTAATTTAAGATGCCCTTTCTCTCCCATACTTTTGTTCTGGGCATCCCAGTACCATTACTTCATTGCTAGACTTAGTGCCTAGTATGCTCTAAATGTCTCAACATCTCTCAATGTCTGTTGTAGAATGGATGAGTTTAAAAGTTTTATTTTGGGCATACATCTGACATTAGGCTCAAAGTGGAAAGTGCAATTTGCTTTAAAGAAACACCTTTTATAAATGACTTGTCTGTAACAGTCGTTTCATGGATATTCTAAAAGGCACCTGTGGCCTGGTCAAGGGATCACCACATTTTGAAAAGTAAATCATTTATTTTCACATCACAGGCCAGAGCAAATGTGTTATCATCATGCCTCTAATACAGATATGGCTCCTAAATTATGGGTAAATGTGAGTTGCTGCCTTGAGGCTTGGTCCCTTAGGAGCCCTGTCCCCTAAGAACAGGGAGTGCAGGGAGAACCATCTGCAATGGAATCAGATTGCCCTGAGACTGAGTCTTAGATTTGAGGTGTATTAGGTGCATGGCCTCAGGCATACCATGCAATTCTTGAGGTGACTGACCAGAAGATGAGAATAATTATGGTCACCGTGAGATTGTTTTGTCAGTTAAAGAAAATGTATATATACTAACATAATACAGACTGTATTAGCACACTTAGTTGCAGCCAAAAAGGAAAAGGAAGGGAAGAAGGGAGAGAGAGGGAGGGAGGGAAAAATAAAGGGAGGAATGGAGGGAGAAAAAAAGAAAATCGGTTAGAATTTTAAAAAGTAGAATTTTTAAAATTTGGTTTCATTACTAAAATATTATGCGTTCAACTCTAGTCTCGGTCTTATTCTCCCTGCATTTCTCTGGTTTGCTTTTCTTGATATTCGTTTTTATTGTGCAAGAAGTTCTTTCTCAATGCCGACTCCTACCAACTCTATAATTTACATCTTGTAGGTTTCCCGTCTAACAGAACAAAAAAGATCAGTTCTACTCAGAAACACCCAAAAATGTCCTGGCCTCACTTTGATTAAACCAACTCTCACATGTTTCCATCCCTGAAAAAATCGTAGGTCCAGGGAAATTCAGTATTCTGATTGTCCAGACCTAGATCACACACCCACCCAACTCTTGAGTCAGAGACAACTTCAGCAGCATTCAAAGCACAAGGACCAAAAGCACAGGAAGCGTGGTTCCCCAGAGGAAAATACAGGGAGTGTCATCAGGAGAAAGGAGAATGGACATTGGATGGCAAAATCAGAAAAACATCCACTACGATGGCATTTAACTAAATGGTAGTTGTTACTGTTGTTGTATGTATTTTTAGACCACTTATAGAATCCTATAAGCCCACTATATTTTTATTTTTATCTTTTTAAAGATTTTTATTTATTTATTTGACAGAGAGAGATCACAAGTAGGCAGAGAGGCAGGCAGAGAGAGAGAGAGAGGAGGAAGAAGACCCCCTGCCCAGCAGAGAGCCCAATGCGTGACTCGATCCCAGGACCCTGAGATCATGATCTGAGCTGAAGGCAGAGGCTTAACCCACTGAACCACCCAGGCACCCAAGCCCACTATATTTTTAAAATCATTCTATTTAACAACTTTACTCAGAAGATATATTCAGACTTCCAGTCTGGGATATTGCAATCCATCCCCTTCCATTGCTTCAAGGTGGGCATAATGAGCAATTCCATGATATATCTATGTGGAGTTCTCATTTAGTTTTTATGAACCTCAGTTCCGTTGTCACTTTCTAGAGAGTAAGCCAACCAATTTTCCTTGCTTTTGACCTACGTATCTGCTCCCTGCAGAATATAATAGATATAATAGATTGTTACTTTTCTCCCTTCCTGTCGTACCAGAATTAAGGACCAGTTATTTTTTTTTTCTTTTTTAAGGCTTTTTAAGTTATTCCAGTTCCCATTCCATTCCATTTCTGGCTCCCCTTTTTTCATTTTGATTCTAGAGGGAAAGATGAGGTACACACAAATAATAATTGTGGGCCTCTGGAATGTCCTAGGAACCAAAGTAAAGTATATGAACATCTTGGGTGTTGTAACTATGGGGTAAGTTATCCTAGACCTTTGCAAATAGAGGGGGAATTGAGAAATATGAGAGGGGATCTATCTCTCCAACAGATGGATCATGGTATTAAGGAATCCTGAATGCATAGGTAATGATGCTTAAGAGCAGGGAGTCTGCAAATGACACTCAGAGGCCAAATCAGCACCTTTTTCTGTACAAGTTTTATTAGAACACAGTCCCGACCCATTTATTCAGGTGTTATCTGTGTGCTTCAATGGCATACTGAGTGCTTGTGACAGAGAACGACTGGCCCTCAAAGCACAGGATATTTACTGCCCGGCCCTTGATAGAAAAAGTTTGTCTTCCACTGCTCTGAAGTATGGAGGGTATCAGTTTGGGTTCTAAAAGAATTGCTCATTGGACTAGGGTTTAGAATACACGGCCCAGACTCCGGAATCACAAACCATAGAAACGATGGTTAAGAATTAGGAAAATCAGTTCTCAGGTGAAAAGGGTTTCATCCAGGGCAGAATCACAGTCCTGCAGGGCCGGTGTAGAAGGGAAGGGCAGGAGGCATAGTTTATACCGATATCCAGGACTCATCCTTGATGCGATGGATAAACTCAGTCTGGTTGGGGGATAGATAACTTTGTGGTTAGAATTTGTGCTGAGATAGCATATTTAAGATCTGAGAAACATGATTTATTTACCTCCCCTTCAAAGGCGTGAGAATCATAAATTCAGATTTTCTCCTTGGTGAGGTAACTCAGGCCTGGAGAGCAGCCTTGGTGGGGAAATAGGGCCATGGATTGCAAAAATTCCTTCCAACCCAGGGCTAGGGTTAGAGAGGAGAGAGAAGCACTTCGTTGGGAAGAAAGAAGTTCTGACACTATAGACCTTGACTTAGACCTGTGCCTAAGTGAGGTTGAAAGGAGGAAAGCAGTAAAACCTCCCAAGTGCCTACAAGCCTGGGGAATCCTTTTCCTTTTATCTATTACTTTACATGTCAAAGAACCATAGCTCCTGAAAAGGAATACTTCTCTGCTTCCTATCCATGGCTTGCAAGAGGATGTTTGAGTCTCTCAACAGCCCGATCTGTTTGGCTAATCCCATAGCCCAACTTAGCAGTTCTTTTCTCTGTATTCTTATTTTAATCTAGCAGAATAGTTAGGATGCCTTGCCTCGTATTGCAATTATATATGTCTGCATATATTCTTTTCCTCAGACAAGGCATTCCTTGAGAGCAAAGACTTAGCTTTACACGTACATATCTCCTGAATTCTTATTTAGGGAATGCTTATTGACTTACATAGAATTTAGTTAAATGAGGTTTTTTATACCCTGCTGGGGCTATGGTAGATACTGATACAAATGTGACTCTTCTGTTATAACCCATGTTTCCCTGTGATGCGTATGTCAAATTGTCTGCTACACCTGCAGTCTCCTCTGACTTAATTTGGCTTGTTCAAGTCCCTAACTGACCGAGGCTAATTAGATTCCCCTGAGAGAACTCAGCCATGGAAGATCTTTCAGTTCTAAAAGAAACAGAAAAGTGCGTAAGAAACAGAGACCCTCTTTAAAACCGAGAACTACTAGAGTAGCTCATAGATTTGAAGGTATCTCTGAACAAGCCAGCTTCAGGGAGGTGAGAAACCAGGACAATTCTGAGGACTCCAGATTGGGAGCTCAGAAACACTTTGCCCCAGGCACCTCCACTCAAGATTCAAATTCCTAAGAATATGTTTAAACTAACTTGATTGAAGAGTCCAATCGTGTAGTTAGGAAACAGTTTCTTTGTTTTGTTTTGTTTTGTTTCAAATTCAGAAATTGGAAATTAAGAGCCATAGTAAGAGAGGTAACAGAGAGACAAACAGAACAAAACCAAGTGTTACTATAGGGATCTTCCCAAGGGCAGACTAAGATACCAAGATTCTCTCTCAAGAATGTGAATTTTAAGACAAAACACCCCAGACAAATGGATGAGTGATTTGGGGCTTAAAAGTCATATAGACCAAGACTGGAGCCTTGCTGAGGAAGCAGGAAAAACCAAAGGCACTGACAGAGAAAAGCAAAGATGAGGACAAGCCTGGCCTGTGGTCCCTGAGGAATGAACAAGGTTGGGCTTCATTTCCTGCTGGGTTCTCCTCCTTTTCTTTGGTCTACCGATACGTGATTATTTTCCTTGCAGCCACTGTGTTCTAAGACAGCCCCCCAGTTCATAAACAGGAAGATTAGTAATGACCTTGTATTTTGGAATGTTCAGCTACAGAATAATTGAAATAAGAATTTCACACCAAAGAGAATAGAAAATCAAAGATAATCTCAGGCAATGAGACATAAATCCCATTTGCCTATCCTGCCCTTTGGTGTTAATGAGGATGGTAGAGATTTAAGATCTGTTTAGCACTTCCTAAATTCCCTGCACTGCCTGAAGCATTTACCCATATGGTCTTCTTTAATCCTCACCATGGCTCTGAGAGGTAGGTAGAGTTATTAGTTCCATTTACACAGGGGAAAACTAAAATATAGAGAGTTTAAGTTATGGAACCAAGATTAAAATTCCCTCATTTAATGTGAAAGCCTAACTTCTTTTTTTTTAATTTAATTTTATTTTTCCAGTGTTCCAAGATTCATTGTTTATGCACCACACCCAGTGCTCCGTGCAATACATGCCCTCTACAATACCTACCACCAGGCCCTCCCAACACCCCACTCCCTTCCTCTCCAGAACCCTCAGTTGGTTTCTCAGAGTCCACAGTCTCTCATGGTTCGTCTTCCCCTCTGATTTCCCCCAACTCGCTTCTCCTCTCCTTCACCCGTGTCCTCTGTGTTATTCCTTATGCTCCACAAGTAAGTGAAACCATGTGATAATTGACTTTCTCTGCCCGACTTATTTTACTCAGCATAATCTTCTCCAGTCCCGTCCATGTTGGTAGAAATGTTGGATATTCATCCTTTCTGATGGAGGCATAATACTCCACAGTATATATGGACCACATCTTCTTTATCCATTCGTCCATTGAAGGGCATCTTGATTCTTCCACAATTTGGCGACCGTGGCCATTGCTGCTATGAACACTAGGATACAGACGGCCCTTCTTTTCACTACATCTGTATCTTTGGGGTAAATACCCAGTAGTGCAATTAATTGCAGGGTCATAGGGAAGCTCTATTTTTAATTTCTTAAGGAATCTCCACACTTTCACTTTCCAAAGTGAAAGCCTAACTTCTTAAAAGTGCTTATCTCTTCAGAAACTTCAGGATTTATAGAAACTACAGAAAACCTGAGTCTTGGGGTGCTTCAAAACCTTATAAATACCTCTGGATAAAAAATTTCTCTTTTTTTTCCAGATCCTGCTTAAACTTAGAATTACTGTTTAGCCACTAGTATCTCCATGAATAGGTGTTTCTAGCTGGACCAAGAAATGAAGCTTCACATGAAGAGTTTCTATAACAGCAATAATAACAGTGACCATTTGCTGAGCAGTTATAAGGCACCAGGAATAAGGCTTATGAGCCCTTTATACTTATTATCCCGCTTTATCCTTCCCACAACCTAGTAAGATCCATAGTACCGTTATTTCCACTGTTATCACATAATATTGTTATATAATAAAATGTTTAGAGTACCTGCAGAGCCATTATACAATATTTCTCTAATAAAAATGCAGCTCGGGATAGGTGGTAACTTAAATATTTGCTTAATGAAACCACGAAAGGATTAATTAGCAATTATCTCTCTGCTGCTTTTAACCCTTGAAGAGTGTGTGTCTTCTTTTGCAGAGGAGCTGTCTTGTCCTTATCAGGGTTTACGTCAGAGATAATGTCACTCGACTTAGATGTTTTTCTCTCTCAGAATGATCCAGTCTCAGGATTGTTCTTTAATCATGAATATCTCCATTAAGAAGAGTTTCTCACAAGTGCTTCCCAAGGATGCGATGTGAAGGAGCGTTATAGTGCCCCCGATGCTCAGGGCGGTGTAGAGGAGACGGGTTCCTTGGCCAACCACTGGATGTAGCCCTCAGTCTCGCCCCAGTCTGTGTTGGCAGAAATGCAGGCTGAAGTGCGAGCTGATGCCAGGAACCCGTGTTCTTTCTACCTCGTTACTCCCCTTTCATTGGGCTTCTGTGTGTCCTTTGTAGGCCAACCCACAGATTACTTTGAGAAGGAGAGATCTGCCCTTGGGCCAACCAAAGAATAAATTAATTCCCTTGCTAAGATAGGGAAAAGTACTAGTGAACCTTTAAATATTGAACTCATGGGTCAAATAACTGGAAGTGACTTTCCTCTCATATGAAAATCTTTGGACAGTGTTGTTGTTCTAAAACCAGAGCATTGGACTACAGTTTACTTCTCTATTACTTTGCCAGCTGTGAACTTGGCAGAAGGTGGTTCTGTGGTTTCAACAGGAAAAAAAAAAAGGTAAATTGACAAAATGGATACATTTTTTTAAAATGAGACTTTCAATTTGATACTATATTGTTGCTGACAGTTATTTGACTCTTTACAGTCCAGTCATAATGAGACAGGATACTGCATAAGCCAAAGACCACACAAAGGGTGGATGGTAAGTATCAAGAGGGTGTGGAGGAAGTGGGTTACAACCTCTTACTCTCCCAACTGTAGAGTCTCATCTTGCCTTAAAAAAAAAAAAAAAAAAAAAATCAGTTCAAAAAAAAAAATACAGGCGTGCAGCTCTGATGTATTCAGGAACAATAGTAACCACAAAAAAAAAAAAAAAGGTTTTTGGAAAGATGCATGACTTTTTCACCACTAGGACTCACTCTCCCCACCAGACTCTTTCTTTCTTTTTTTCTTTTCTCTCAAATGTTATTATTTCATGTCATTGTGTCAAGCTTAATCTATTGGAAATTCCTACGTCCTCTGTAATTTAGGTTTTAAACAACATATGATTTACCCTGTTATTAAAACAGGAAATTTAGCTATCTTCCCTGAATGGAAGACTGTCTGGCATCCTTAATATTCTTCTGTAGAAATCATGATGATAGAAGAGAAACCTGAGTAAATCCACTGTGTGGAACTCCTTTAAAATGTGAGGACCTTGTCAATGCGTTAAAAAGTAAATTTGGTTTTCTTCTAAATATCCTTGCTGGGGCCCATCATGCATAAAAAGGGGCCACAGCCCATTTGCGAGGCCTAAAAATGAACTCCATTCATTCTGTACTTGGAAATGTCTCTTCAGCCACAGAGAAACAATAGTTATAACTAATTTCTTTGGCGCCAATATCAGCAGAGGAAAAACCAAGAGACCATTATGAAAACTCTAGCAACTTCTCTTGGCGATTATGTAATTCTGTATTCATTGAACATATTTGTGTATTTAAGCATTTCTTAAAAAGATTATAAAGTGGTTTGGGAATGCTGTAATATCATATTTCACACATTGAACAATATTTTAGAAATATAGGGCTCCAAAGTCATTTGCTTATTATGGTTACTAAAGTTTATAAAAGCACACTGACATGCAACTTGAGGCTTTTAAGAGGAAAGCCTTTGTGTTTAATTACTGTATGTTAATATCTGATGTAGTTTAAAACTACGGTTTTGTTAGGTAAATCCATTAATCAGTTTCCACATTTACCTATCAAACATGTCGTTCTACATCAGTGGAACATGTGTATTTGGAGGTAGTGGCGATGGTCTCATGTGTGTCAATACCATTTCCAGTGGTGTCTTGGGTAATTTTTTAAGTAAGCTCTATACATGGAGCCCAACGTGGGGCTCGAACTCACGACCCTGGGATCAAGACCAGAGCTGAGATCAAGAGTCAGATGTTCAGCTCACTGAGCCCCCCAGGTGCTCCTACAGTGAGTTTTCTTTTTTTTAATTTTTTAATAAACATATGATGTATTATTAGCCCCAGGGGTACAGGTCTGTGAATCGCCAGGTTTACACACTTCACAGCACTACAGTGAGTTTTCTTAAGTGCAAATAGATCTGAGCATGTCACTCCTTGCTCACAACCCTTCACAGTTTCCCACTGCCTTCTTCAGTGGGCCTGTCCCCCTTTCCTACACGATACAGTTTCTGCCTGTTGCTGCCAAATACTCTCTACCTCCCAACCCTGTGCCCCCACCCCTTCATCTGACCAACTTTTACTTACTCTTGAAGTCTTAACCTTAAGGTTACCTTTTCAGGCAGGCTTTTAGTTGTATTAACTCCTGGTTTAAAATCTAGGGTATTTGGGGCTAATTGTATGGGGATTCGTTGTTGAAGGATGATTAGGCATAGATTGTGAAGGACTTTCTAAACTGTATTTTCAAGGTTTTGACTAGGAAGGTGATGTCAGTTCATTGTTTTAAAAATTTGGAGGATGGATGGATTGAGCCTTAAAAGAATGTCTAACATACCCAACTGATTCATCATCAGTGAACTAGGAAACACTACACTAATTCTTCTGATGATTCCTTCTTCACTCTGCCCCAAGCACCGTGAAAAATCACTCGGCTCTCTGATTGCGTTCTTGGAGACCCAGCAAGTTCATAATTGAAAAATACCAGCTGCCAGTATATGGCTTTATGTTGTCATTTACTTGTTTAGTGATGCTAAATATGATATTAGCTGAATAGTATATATACATAGTATGTATTTAATGAAATAAGTGTAAGAGGAGGCTCTATGGAGATCTGGTTTACAATTCTTGCTCTACCAGTTACCAACTGTATGAATGTGGGCAAACTATTTTGACACTTAGCAAAATAAACTCCAGCTGAGGGGTGCAGAGATTGGGACAAGGAACGTAGACCCTAAAGCAGCTTGCCAAGCATGACATTTCTTTGATTTTGAGAGTGTCTAAAAATCCATGTGGATCTTGTATTCCTGTCCATAATGTATTTCTAAGATAAAATTTTTTTTAAGTTGGGGAATGGGATTAAGTTGGTTGGTGGTTTATTGTCTTAAATTTTCTGTACAATTATTTCTCCAAAAAGACACACTGTGTTTGTCCTATTATTTGAAGCAACACCCCCTCCCCCAGTACAAAAGCTTATGAAGTGACTAAGGGAATTACCAGAAATGTAAATATAAAATCTCATTAGAGCAGAAATTCTGCATTAACCTTCAGCCATTGATCACAGTGTACACCCTAAGAATACTTCATTCTAGATGATTTTTTAAGAAATCTAGCTCAATAATGTTACAAAATTAACTCATCATTTCCCTCCCCTGACTATCCCTAAAGCCAGATTATCCCAACTTTCCTGGATTCCCCGTGGATGGGTGATGTTTCCAGTTATTCTCAAGAAACCTCAGGAAGCACATTGGCTTATCTCTTTTCCTTGTCTCCTCCAAATATTTTAGTTAAATATTTTAGTCTTTCTCCACACAATCCACCTTAAACATATAATTCTTTCTTTCACCATGGTTTTCTTTTCCATCTATTTCTTCCAGTCAGCAGCTCAGTTGTTTATTATTTCTTGCCTAGACTATCACTGAGATCATGAACAAGTTTCCTACTCACTTTCCCCTTTCGCTTAGCCTGTGTACCATACTCCTTCATTGTCTGTTTATCAACTATGAAATTAAGTATTGATTTTCAAGTCAGGTCTTCCTCTACCATATTAAGGTGACCTTCCTTTCCAGCCTAATATTTCCTACTCTCTTATGTGACTCACACTCTACAAAATGAACTGCCCACTCTTATCTGAGCACCCACTCTCTCGTTCCAAGCCTCAATACCAACTCTTTCCACTGCCTCTCTCTATGTGTCAAAGTCTATCTCACAAGCCTCCTTCCCCATAAATCTTTCCTTGATCATCTCAGCTGGGTTTCTAGAATCTCTTTCTCCTTTCATTTATTTCTATGGAACAAATATTTATGCCAAACATGTATCGAATGATAAACTAGCACTGGGGATTTAACAATGGCTAAGACAGAATTGCCCCCCTGCCAATGCAGAGGTTATAATCTAACAAAAAAGAAGACTTGATACCTAATTTCACTTGTCATGGGTTTAAACAAGGATTTGTACAACATGTTTAAAAGGGTGCAACTTAGGCTGGGAATCAAACATGGCTTTTCTGATGCAGAGTATAGACAGAGATCTGGAGAATGAGGCGGTCTTAGCTAGGTGAAGTGTAGCAGGGGTTAAAGGAATCTGGGGACAAGAAAGAGTGCTTTAGGCATGGGGAACAATATATGCAATGGTCCTGAGGTGGAAATGAACATAGCCCATATGAAGAACTGAGAGAAAGCCAGTATGGGCAGCCAGATGGGATGTAACATGAACAATGGGACAGGGGAAGTTGAAATATTAAGAAAACATGGACTGATAATCTGTAGGATCTAAGATGGATTGAAACTGAATAAAGTAAGAAATGAAGATAGACAAAAACGGTGGGGGCTGGGGGGGATGTTGAGGAAACAGTGCCTGGAGACTCTAATTAGTTTGAAGAAAAAGGATGATAATAGGAGTTCAAGGGGAGAACCTTTTGTTTGGTGAGTCCCATATCTCATTTCCCATTAAACCTTGTAATACATTCTCACTTCCTATATTTTACAGTTATTTATATAATTGTCTTATTGTTATATACTGAATTATAAGTAGCCTGGATACTAATTAATAATTATATTATTATCAATGATATGGGCCAATACTTACAAGGAAAGTATACTTACAAGTAAAGAAGTCTTTGCTGCTGTATTTATTTCTTCTTTGATCATTAAATGGGTTTTTTTTTCCTCCATCTTTTTCCTGAATTCATCTTGTATGTCATTTGGCAAATACTGATTGCCACAGTTTAGAAAGCATGAAGAAAGGCATCTAAGAATTATTACATGGTTCAAAATAGTTGTTTTAATTAACAACTGGAGTTAATTCTGGAGTCCCCTCTCAAAACATAGGAAGTGTTCGTGTATCTAGGCTCATCCATAGGATTGGAAAGAGAATGAGAACTAAAGACAGCGCAGAAAATTAGGATTCAGTAGGTCAGATTTCCAGTTTAATACTCTTGCTGGTTACTGAACTTTTCTTCATTTTTCTTTTCTGGTGGGATTGCTTCATACTTGGGAGAATGAACGCACATGCCCTAAGCCATTTTCAGAAATGAGTCACTAAGACTATTATAACCTAAACAAATGAGCTACTTTTTGCTTAAAGTGTTCCTTTTTAATGCACCTTTATATTTCTCCTACGTTGGCCTCATTGAGCCAAAAGCATATTTTGTATGTTTATCCTACATAGATACAGGCAGGATGTCTCTGTTTCTTCAGTTAGATGTTAAACTCACCATTCATTTTCAACCTCATATTTTTTTTAAGAAGTTTTAATTACACAAAGAAGTCATCCACACCTCATATTAGGGACCCAAATTTTGTGGAAAATAATATTAAAAGCACACACCTTCTAAAATGTTGGTGATTATTCTCTTCCTCTCTTTTGTTCTCCTATGTTCTTCCTAAGGGTGGTTAGTCCAATGAAGCCACAGTATATGCACTGAAAGAAGGCAGTGCTCATCACACTGGCACAGCCAAAAGATATGGGAGAAGCCATCAAGGACAGTGCCATGAAACATAAGGATCTCTGGGTGACCACAATATTGTAGCTCAGTGACCACGGCTGTGCAGGTACTCTACAGTTCTGTCTGAGGTCTTGTAGATGACCTAGAGTAGGTCGGACATAAGTATGCTTTGGAGATATCTTCAATCACTATCATTTTTTTAAGGAATTCAATCATTGTTTTTTGTATCTTGAGGAATTAAATAATTTGTATGTGGTATGAATCTGAGCATGGCAGATGGTAAAAGAAATAGTTATATGTTTTTAAAGAAATAGAATAGAGGTGAGGTTCAATGGGGTAGAGTCCAGAGCTGATGACCAAGAAAGAATTCTTGAGACATCTTTGGTGCAAAATGGTAGTTTATTAAAGCAAAGTGGGACAGCACCGATGGGCAGGAAGGGCTGCTGCTCCGGGTTGTGAAGAGTGGTCCATTATATACTTGCAAGTTGGGAGGGGGTCAGGGATAGCGTAAGTCTCTAAGGAATTTTGGAAGCAAGTTTTCCAGGATCTTGGGGGCTAGCTGTTGTTGGGAAAGGTCATTCATTACTGTTTGATAAAACCTTAGTCATGAGACCCTTCAGATGTATGTCGGTGGGCCATATTCTTGGGGATGACTGCCAGCACATATCTTGGAGGGTTTAGAGATAAAGGAAGTTTCCAAAGGAATTTTTATATGTCAAAGTAGACTTACGTGATCCCAGTTGAGGGTGGGAGAGGCAGTCAGGCTAGGATTGCCTTTATTAAGGTGGAGGAAGTGGAGCCCCTAGGGGAATGTCACTCTGCCTGTTTCAAGGACTTGTCAGTGGGCTCTAGGTAGTAAGGAAATTGAATAACTTCTTTTCCCTTTGTTTCCCACATCAGGTATGCTTTGGAGATATCTTCAGTCATTATCATTTTTTTAAGGAATTCAGTCATTTTTCTTTATACTTTGAGAAATTAAATAATTTTGTATGTGGTGTGAATCTGAGCATGGCAGATGGTAAAAGAAATAGTTGTATGTTTTTAAAATTATTTTTATTTACATATAATGTATTATTTGCCCAGGGGTACAGGTCTGTGAATCATCAGGCTTACACATGTCACAGCACTTACCAGCGCACATACCCTTCCCAATGTCCATCACCCAACCACCGTCTCCCTACACCCCCCACCCCCAGCAACCCTCAGTTTGTTTCGGGAGATTAAGAGTCTCTTATGGTTTGTCTCCCTCCCAATCCCATCTTGTTTCATTTTTTCCTTCCCTACTCCCCACAACCTCCCGCCCTGCCTCTCAAATTCCTCATATCAGAGAGATCATATGATAATTGTCTTTCTCTGATTGACTAATTGTATGTTTTTAAAGAAATAGAATTTTATTATGTTTTGAAATCCCTCTAGACGCTTTCTTACAAAACTCCCAATGACCTAGTTACAAAGTCAATGGTCTCAGATTTCATGTCTGAGTTCTTGCTAATCTTTTAATGAATTTGTTTGCTCTTTTATAATCTTGTGATTCACATCTGTCCGTACGTGTCCATTTGTCTTTATGTCTCTGTAAGTCATGTTTACTTCAGCTACTTCACATAAGCTAAAATTAGAGCTCCCTGCATTCTGTAGAATGAAAAGCAATCACTGTTTCATCTTCCCACCCCTGACTGAGAGAAATTCTAATTCACAGAGCAATGGCTAAGCTCTGCCTTGCAGATGGTTCTAGCCATTGGAGCTGTCCAACTCCCATGTGACCCGCTCCTTCTAGAGGGAACCTACATGCATGAGTTAGGGTCTAGTTCTTAGCTGTGCAGGTTAAGAAACTTAGCTGATTCACTAACTAAATTGTACTTATTAACCCAAATGCTATGATCTATGCATTTATAATAATGTGAATTTATCTTGTTATTTTGAATAAATAATATAGCAAAAAGACTTCATCATATTAACATATCAGAGATAACATACAGAATTATAGCAGAGAATTCTAAGGCCTTAATGAGTACAGTAGATAGAAAAAACAGTGGATTAGAAATAAGGAGGCCTAACATTCTTATCTCAGAATGCTGATGATATTATCTACATGCACCTGAGGATAATTGTTTAATGTACCTTCAGTCAGAGCTTAGCCACTTTGTCACATGTAGCTGGAAAGAAGGCTGGAATATGTGGTCTGTACCCATAACCTGCAGGATTGTATCACTAAAGGAACTGGACTCTTGAAGGACAACCAGCCAATGTTGCCATTGTCCCCTTTTATCTGGAAAGCAAATACCCTCTCAGCACTGTCTTTCCTCTCTCACTTCCAACTGCATTTCTGCTTAGCCTGGAATTGGGTCACATGGCCACCTTTTGATGCAAGGAAGCTAGGGAAGCAGGAAACAGGATTGAAAAAAACATGATTGGCTTTGACCAAAGGATCCCAGACTTTCTCCGTACACAGCTCCCTTGGGGTCTCAGTAATTTTCTCATGGTGCCAAAAGAAATACATGAAGTTTCCATTTACAATTTAATGGTCATTTTAACAGATTAGACACATCAATGGAAAGAAAGTAATACTTCTTCTATGTTTAAATAACCACATGTTACAATGGGATAGATAAACCTGTCAGGCCTTCTGCAACTTCACTAACATTGGAATCACATTGGACGGTGCTATTTGATGTTCTCCATGCTTTTTATGGCCATACGTGTTTGTTAGTTTTATTAATCACAGCAACCACTGAAAATCCAGCTCTGCAATGAAACGGCATAGTCTAAAGGAATGTAGTGGTTGAATACCCTAAGCTAGTAGTACGCTGTCCAACAGCTGTTGAGTCGCACTGCTTCTCTTGACAATTAAACTAGCCGAGGCCCCCCAGTGAGTTTACTTTGTTACTCTTGGAGACGAGGCACGCGTTTTGGGAATCACGGGCTTAGACGAATCGTGATCCATTGTCTGGAACGGGACATATTGCTCCGCAGACAAGAATCGGGTTTCTTTTAAAGTGGAAGAAGGGAGAATGAAACTGTGTGGGAAACCAACCACGTCTGTCTCAGTCTTCCCCGTACAGACTACGTACTCTTTCAGAGCAGAGGTTGCGTCTGTTTTTACAACTATCTTATGTAGAACAGGTTTTGGTACTTAGAGGGAGCTCCCTACATATTTATTAAATGGAGAAATGAAGATATATGGTTAAGACTGTACAGTTAATTCCGTTAACAGCAGAATGCCAAATTATAAGAAATTTGTACCTATACGGTAAGCTTCTGTGTGAATTCAAAGGCCTGGGCTATGCCTTCCTTACCTCTTATTGTCCAGGGTGCAGCGATTAGTTGGCACATTCTAGATGACAGAAAAGTGTTGGTGGGATGAATGACTGGATGTCTCAGTGAGAGCTAGTTCTGCCTCCAAACACCGTTACAAAGGAGCTTCATTACATGGATAATGAAAATGCTTATTAGTGAACTCTCAGTGTGAATGTCCATGCTGACTGTCAAGAAAAATAACCACTCTATCTTATCACTGTGGATCTAAGGCTTTCCTTTGTTACCACAGTCACCACTAGAAAAACTGACAAAAAGAGAAAAGCAGAACTTATTTGAGATATGAGAAGGACTTTTTCCATAATAGTTTACATGGTCAGCAGCTCAATTATCTCACAGTTCAGGATCATTCCGTAAAAACTGGAAGGTGACTTTCTAAAAAGGTGCCACCGAATTTTCTAAGTATGATAGATATTTGGGCAAAATGTGTCCTTCTCCTTTTTACAGAAAATTCAGAAAATACAGAAAAATTTTACAGAAAATACAGAAAAATTCATTTTTCTGTATTTTTTGCATTTTTACAACAAGAGAAGCCACTTAAGCTCTTGGCCCTGGTTTCTTTCCTTGATGGTAAAGTGTACGGCTCTGTGCCAGTCTATGAAAGCATGTGCAGGAGCTAGCATGTTAGAGTTATGTGTAGATCTAAAAATTACCTATGGCTGGGTGCCTGGGTGGCTCAATCAGTTAGCCCTCTGCCTTCAGTTCAGGTCATAATCCCAGGGTCCTGGGATCGAGTCCCACATCTGGCTCCTTGTTCAGCAGGAATTCTCCCTCTGCCTGCTGCTCCCCCTGCTTGTGCACTCTTTCTCTCTGAATCAAATAAATAAATAAAATCTTCAAAAAAATTAAAAAAATAATAATAATTACCTATACTTATTAGATTTTTCTAATAGTTTATTTCAAAACTTATTTATAGGTCTGTCTCCACCACTAATTCAAAAATATTTTCAAGGCAGAATCTATGTCCTTTTCATTTTGGAATCCGCAGAGCATCACACAAGACCTGGTACAAAATAGGTATCCAATATATGTTTGTTGAGTTGGTAAACTCTTTCTTATCAATATTTTTCGAAAAGCATGGTGTTCTGTTCATAATAAATTCTCAATGTCTGCATTTGCATTTGTGAGAGCCAAAATCATCTTTACTGTAGTTCCTTCAATATTCCTGAAAACTAGGGAAAATCAGGATTTATTCCCCCTGTCTCCATATCTCCCTGTCCATTTCCCTATAAATGGGAAAATATAATCATCTTTAATGATAGATACCATATTTTGAACTTGTACTATTAAATAAATAAACTGGTTAATATATTTCAAAACATTCTTTGTTTTACTGGAGAATATTTTATGTATGTGTATATTATGTGTTAATATGTTTTTCTACCAGTGTGATTAAAGATTTCGCTGAGAATTTACTAGATCTTCATCAATGTCCAAATGCCAGACTGATGTTGCAGTCAGTTTCATGGTGCTAATTTTATTTTAAATGCATTTTTCAAAGATTTTTTAAACTTTTTTATTTATTTGTCAGAGAGAGAGAGAGAGAGAGAGGAGAGAGCACAAGTGGGGGGAGCAGCAAGCAGAGGGAGAAGCAGGCTCCCCATTGAGCAGGGAGCCCAGCGTGGGGCTCCATCCCAGGACCCTGGGATCATGACCTGAGCTGAAGGCAGCCGCTTAATGACTGAGTCACCCTGGTGCCCCTGCATGTATCCTATAATTTTTTATGGATATGCTTACATGTAATAATATTCTGGGTGAGACCTTTTAAATGAAATTGAATCAAACAACTTATACTATTTTGAAATTTCTTTTTTTCCCACTTTATAGGGTATCTAAACTTTTAAGTTATTAAAGAGCTTTCAACTAATAAATTCTTCAGTTCTAAAAAAAAAAAAAATTCTCCAGTTCTGTTTAATTGCTAGATCTTACTTTAAGATGTTCACAGTACCCTATACTCCTACTTTGAATTACTTATCACACTTTCAATTTAAGTTAGTACTTGTAAAATTATAGGTCTTATTTCTGTTTTCCTAAATAAATTGTAAATTCCATGAATAACACGCACTACCTGAAACATATGCCAGTAACAGCAGTAGATGCTGTGAATGAATGAGTCAATGAATGGGAGGCTTCTGTTCCAAGACTTTCTTTACAAAGCCTGTGTTCCTGCCACGTTTTCATACTGCCTCCCCTTGGGGGTTCCTTTATCTGCTTTACATGCTAGGGGGTTCTTATTATTTATGATTATATTATTTTAAGGTTTGGGGTTCTTTCTTTAGGTTTTATTTATTTATTAAAAGGATTTTATTTATTTGACAGACAGAGATCACAAGTAGGCAGAGAGGCAGGAGGAAGCAGGCTCCCTGCTGAGCAGAGAGCCCGATGTGGGGCTCCATCCCAGGACCCTGAGATCATGACCTGAGCCGAAGGCAGAGGCTTTAACCCAGGTGCCCCAGAGCCACCCAGGTGCCCCAGAATATATTTATTTATTTGAGAGCGCACAGCAGGGTGAAGGGCAGAGGGAGAAGCAGGCTCCCAGCTGAGCAGAGAGCCCGATATGGGACTCAATCCTGGGACTCCGACATCATGACCTGAGCCGAAGTCAGACACTCAACCGACTGAGCCACCCAGGCGCCCCATTATTTTTAGCTTTGTGTAGTATAGTTTAGGTCAATGTGAAGTCAGAGAAATGAGCATTTAAAATAGTCCTAAGTACAGGCATAATAATCACATAATGATAAAAATAACCAATGTTTTAAATCTTTTATGTTGTTGGAGCTTACTAATTTTCAGCATTAAAAAGATAACGATATACATCCCCAAAGTGGCTTTACTTCACTTTTTTGACATATTTTTCTCTCCACTCTCTTTCTAAACTAAAACATTAAATGAAATGATAAATGTCCGAGATAGCTAGTTAACTCTTGTAGTTATTCCCATGGTGGTAGGATCTTAGATCTGTGACCATTCACCATGGATACTCTATTTCCAGCTTGCAACCAACATCGTCAACAGCATGCGAACAGAAGTGTCTTGCGGCAGTTTTTACGAATGTTTCTCAGGAGACAGCAGGTTGTATGCCCTCTCACTCCGGCTTTCTCACCTTCTCCCTGTTCTGCTCCTCTGGAATGTAGAGCTGCCATCTTGGACTCTGAGCTTGAAGCCTGATAGGACAAAACAGGGAGATGAATGGGTGCTGGGTTTTTGGGCAGCATGGGTTGCCTCGTCAGTCATGAACTGCCTCCTGGACACTTCTATGAGACAAAAAATAAGATTTCATTCTTTATTAAGCTATTGTTTCTTTCACTTGATGCCACACCTAATTTAGTTAATAGAGATAACGAATCTGAAATTTTATTTTATTTATTTTATTTTTTTTTAAGGATTTTATTTATTTGACAGAGAGAGGGAGAAAGATCACAAGTAGGCAGAGAGAGAGGGGGAAGCAGGCTTCCTGCTGAGCAGAGAGCCCGATGTGGGGCTCCATCCCAGGACCCTGAGATCATGACCTGAGTTGAAGGCAGAGGCTTAACCCACTGAGCCACCCAGGCGCCCCTGAATATGAAATTTTTAAAAAGTCCCTGTAAGCTTACTTGCCACAATTAACTAGCCCCTACCAATAGCATTTTACCAAAGAAACTATACGTAGCATTACTCCTTACTTATAGATAAAAAGGGTCAGTGTAGTTTCAATTCAGATTCTAGGTCAGCACTTTTCATGAGACTGTCTTTACTGCTAAATGACAAGTAGTAAGATAGAATAATAATAGCCTGCTTTTCTATACAGTTCTTCGTTTGTTTTAAGATATTAATTCATCTAGTTTCTCACAACCACTCTTAAAGTAGGTTCATAAATGACAAAACTGAAGCTAATTTAAGACAGTGTCATCTGTACATGGTAATAAAACTAGCCAGTGGACTAATTTCCTGGGTTCTTATTCTTTATGCTTTTTATCATATTGTTCTCCAACCTCTTTAAGCCTCATCATATAGTCATGTACATTTTATTAATCAAATTTGATAAATTGTTTTTCCCATCTCCATTGTAGACACATATTCATCTGTACAAATGGGAGAAGAGCACGAGCCCTGAAGAAGTCATTATTGTTTATGAATAAAGTAATGTTTCTCTCTCCCTCTGGGAAGGAGGAGATATTGGGAAAAAAAGTGGACAAAAGGGGCGCCTGGGTGGCTCAGTGGGTTAGAGCCTCTGCTTTCTGCTCAGGTCATGATCCCGGGGTCCTAGGATTGAGACCCACGTTGGGCTCTCTGCTCAGCGGGGAGCCTGCTTCCCTCTCTCTCTCTCTCTCTCTCTCTCTGCCTACTTGTGATCTCGCTCTGTCACATAAATAAATAAAATCTTTTAAAAAAAAAAGAAAAGTGGACAAACAATACTTGCAACTTCAAACACACTGGGTTCAAGGGAACAATAGTACTAATTGTTACCTATACTCTTGACCTAGCCTTTGGATAATAATGTATTATTTCCAGTCCTCAAAAAAATCAAGCATCTGATCATTGACCGAAACAGTATAAACCTAATTGAAAAATTCACACACAGGAAAAAGCCCGATTGCTGATTTAAGTGTTCTAATTTAATTAAAAATTAACTGAATTAATTAATTTCAAAAACTAATTTTAAAATTTCAAGCTTGAAAATTTTAGTATGCAATTTGCATTTGTGGTCATGCTCCAGTGCTCACATTTCAGTATTATTCAGTTTCCTGAGGGACCCAAATATGGACAGCCTTAGAAAACCATATTCTCCTCTGCTGCCTTTGATTGTTTTGGTTGCTGTTCCATACTGCCGTTGCTGAGGCTTAATCAGGACAACCTTGACCTCTTTCTCTAACCCACTTTAAAAAGAAACCATTTTGGGGAGTCTCTGATAGCTTCTCTTTTAATTTGTCTGCTTTCTTTACTGTGTATTTTGTTCCTTTTTGCTTGTGTGGAATAGGGACGGAATATTGATGACTGAAAGTTTGGATTTTTTCCAGGCATTTATTTTGGGACAAGCTCTCAGTCTGTTGGCACTGGTACCTACCCACTGCCCTGTCCTCCCCTCCCCTCAGTGTGACAGACTCTTTTTCCACCATATAGTGGGAAGAGTGGGAGTTCTTTTAAGAACCTCTGTAAATTTTAGTGTTTACAAGAGGATTTCTGGGAAAACATTAGATAAGGCCCAGGGAGCTCATTAAAGATAATAAAATTAGTTGCTCTGACTTTTTTAAAAGGAAATATTCTTAAACCACTTCCTTGCAGTTCCATCATTAAAGTTGTCTCTAACTTGACCTTTCCTGAATAGCTAATTCTCGTGCAACTTCCTTTCCCCTTCTACAGCATGAAGCATTTTATTTAGATGATCTTTCCCGGTACAGACATTTGCATTTTAAGGAATTGGGAGATGTTGACTCACTGTAGTCCCCTGCTCTTTTTCCACAGCCCACTATTCACTTGAGAGTCCAGATTCTTGGCGTTTTTGTTTTCATATTTCCATGCCATGAGAACCTGAATATGGTGAAGCTTTGAAATAAAAGTTAGGCAAAGTCAAAGATAATTTTGACCAATGACCTTTATGTTTCTTACTAGTAAGGTGTATATACAATAATGAGGAATCAACTATCCATGCATTTGTTTGGGTTTGTCTAACTAAAGTCAGGGAAGCAATAATTAATTATTAGTACTTAACAAAAAAAATATTACAAAGGAAGGGTTCTCATTATTCAATTGGCTTGGATTAAAGAAAAAGAACAGTTTTGTTTTTTTCCAAACATTATCACACGATTTGTTTTTAAAAACTAGCAACCTGGGGTGTCTGGGTGGCTTAGTGGGTTAAGCCTCTGCCTTCAGCTCAGTTCATGATCTCAGGGTTCTAGGATCAAGCCCCACATCGGGCTCTCTACTCAGCAGGGAGCTTGCTTCCCCGTCTCTCTCTGCCTGCCTCTCTGCCTACTTGTGATCTCTCTGTCAAATAAATATATAAAATCTTTACTTTTTAAAGATTTTATATATTTATTTGAGAGAGAGAATGAGAGGGGAGAAGGTCAGAGGGAGAAGCAGACCCCTCACTGAACCAGGAGCCTGATGGGGGACTTGATCCCAAGACTCTGGGATCGTGACCTGAGCAGAAGGCAGTCGCTTAACCAACTGAGCCACGCAGGCGCCCAATAAATAAAATCTAAAAAAAAAAAAACCAAAACACTAGCAACCTTCACTGAAGAGTGTAAGATAGTTCTTCGTATTTCCATAATCATAGTGATTTTCCAGCAGTCCCAAGGAAGTAGGTAAAATAACATCATAATTATATTTATTTTATTTGTCAAAACCAAAAGTAAAGTACCCTCTTTCATGGTTCCTTGATTCTTTCACTCCTTTGCAGACCAAATTTCAGTTCCATATTAGACATAAAAATTCCTTCATTTCATATCTCAACAGCATCTACCTTCTCTGGACTGTTGTTTATTTCTTTTCTTTTTTTTTGAACTGCTATGTATTTCTTATATACCTTTGACATTCGCTCTAATCCTTACATACATTGTTACTATTCTCTAGAATTTCTTGAAAAGCCTTCCATCTTCTAAACTGTATTTAAGCTTTCTGGAAAAAAAGGATCACATAGTCCACTTACTCCCAGTTTTATCTACTATCGCAGAATAAATCTTAACAAATAAATCATGACAACTTGCTCCATAGTTCCTTGGCATTGGAATGTATAAAAATAATTGCTGGGGCAATTAATATTTAGTCTACATTAGTAATTAAGAAGCAGTTAGTTTTGATAAGTTTCTCAAAATCATATATTATTTCTTTCAAACACAAACTCTGTCTCAATAAGTGTAATATCTAGTGTAATCCACTGTAGTGTAAAGCATCTTTTAGTTATGGGGAGGGAGGGAATAATTAAAGTTTTGCAATCATAATATTTTCCATTTTATAGCATTTTATATTTTTCAAAACTGCTTTCATGTGCCTTGTAGACACAAAACATACTTTAATATAACAGTACACCATTTGAAATAAATGTTAGGTTTTACCTGAAATACTTTGAGAGAGAGTATAGAATGGTGGAAGTATTAGAATCAAAGTGCTTGGGTCTGAATCCTGGCCCCACTATTTACAAGTTGCGAACTTTGTCAAGTTTTGTCAAGTTACTTAACCTCTCTATACCTCATTTTCTTCATCTGTAAAATAGACATGATTTTAACAATTGGTTATAATAATTAAATAAATGAATACATGTAAGGCACTTTGAATCATGCCCAGAACTTAATTAGCACTGAACAAATGTCTGCTTTTATTACTATTTGGAAAAAATTTCAATGTATTGTGATTTCTAGATGAATTTTGTTACCACAAAATTTGTATAAAAAAATAGACCAATTGTAGTGGATGATTTTCCTAGCCACAATGTGAGAAATGTAGCTATAACCACAGTGTCTTAAATTTTTCTATAAACTATCCCTTACCAGGTACATAGGATAATTTTTTCATTATGTGCTTAAAAAAAAAATACCTGATTATTATCCATTAACTGAAAAATTAACTTTCTCCAGCTGGATAAATATTTACTGGAGCATGTCCATATTTGGTCTCATTGTTTTGCTTTCTTCAATTGTCCTGGACAAACTTTCTTTTCTTTTCTTTTTTTTTTTTTTTTTTTTTTTGGTTATTTGAAACATGCATAGAAGTAAATATATATATATATATATATATATATATATATATCATCAAAAATATTTTAGAAAAGTTGTGAAAGCTCCCCAATGCCACTCCATTCATCCCATAAACATCCTTATAATCCTATTCTCCAGAGATTTGCTACATATCCTCCTTGTTCTGTTTATGTACTATAGAAGCATAGTCCTTAAATATGCATACATACTACTTTTTCCCCATAAAATTGGGTTTATGCCACTCATAATGGTCTTTATGGTCTATTATGTTTTTTCTTAATATATTATATATATTTTACTAGATTAATGAAGTTTTATCCTCATTCATTCCTTTTCATTTTTTGTGAAAATTCAGATGCATGTAAAAACATGTCCAACTATGTATGTATATAAATATATGCATAGTGCACATCCCTACGTCTACTACTTGGGTTTAGAAAAAGAACATTGTCAATACATTGGAAAACCTGTCTGTCAGTTCTTTTTATTTTTTAAAATGCTGCAATGATTTTATGTCTATACCTTTATTTTTCAATTTATCAGTAGATATTTAAGTTGTTCCTAAATTTTTCCTGTTACTGATAATACTACAATGACCATCCTCTATTTTATTTTTACATTATCATGTAACTATTGTCTATAGGATGGATTCCTGGAAGTGAGATTACTAAGTAATAGGATATGTACTTTTCAGATTTTAATAGGAAAACTACATTATTCTCCAAAAGTTTATATAAATTTATACTTCCACCAACAATATAAAAGAGAAAAGAGAGCTCATTTCTCCATGACCCTCAACCTGTCCAGCAGTGGCTGATATCAATCTTTCACATTTTCTAATTTGAGTAGAAAAAATATATTTATTTTAACTGGTCTCTTGTAGCTGGTGAAGCTCAGCATCTTTTCATACGTTTATTATATATTTGTACTTCTTTGGTGAATTGTCTGTTCATACCCCAAACCCATTGTTCTATTATTGACTTATGCTTCTTTATTATTTTGCAGGAATTCTTTATAAAACATATATAACTTTCTTGTCTGTTATGAGTCATAAGAATTTTCTTTTGAGTATGATTTTAAAGTTTCTTATGCATCATTGAACACATGAAGGCATAGATGCCTTGAAGTTCAAGAATGAATATTTAATAAACCATTTTTTCACCCTTCCATTTTCTCACAATATTTTAACCTTTCACAACAAAGGTTATTTAAGGAACATGGATTACTGAATCTAAAATTGTATTTGTCATTTTTGTTTCCCTTCCTCGATATACACATACAATACTAAGTCATTTGCACTTAATTCTTCCCATTGTCATAGACAGAGGGAATTTATTACCATTCCAAATAAATCACTATATAGAAACTACATATTCCTCAGTAAAGGGGCAATTATATTAGTTTAGAGTTAAGAGTCAAGACTTCAAATCATTTTTCTTAAGTGTTCTAATATGTACCTCTAACCATCTCTTTGTATTTTCTGATTTCCGATTTCTGAATTATTTTGTTAAGAAAAAATTTTAGACATGATAGAGGGGTGATAAAGACCCTAGAAAAACTAACAATTTATTAGAATATAACTTGAACACTTTATATAGTACCAATATAAATGAATAATTACTCTTTTCAGAGAGGAAGCTGCTTCATTCTATTCTTACAAAAATAAAAAAACAAGTGACACCTGGGTGGCTCAATCGGTTAAGCCACTCCTTCAGCTCAGATCATGATCCCAGGGTCCTGGGATCAAGTCCCGCATGGGGCTCCTTGCTTGGCAGGGAGCCTGCTTCTCTCTCCGCCTCTGCCTGCCACTCTGCCTGCTTGTGTGCTCTCTCTCCCTCTCTCTGACAAATAAGTAAATAAGATCTTTAAAAAAATAATAATAATAAAATAAAAAACAAAAAGGACACACCCACGCACTTTTGCAAGAGGTATTGAGTTAGAACCATAGAGAATTTTCTTTCCTTTTCCTTTTAAGGTTATGGGTTATATCTCTTTTAGAAGCAGGGAATATGTCTTATCAGTAGCCTGTAGACAGAGAAGATACTCTGTCACTTGAATTTCTAAAAATATAAGTATTCCAATTTTATTAAAAATTTTTGTCTATTATCTGTAGAAAATAGAATAACATACTTTGAGAAATAGGAAAATCTGATCTATAATTTCTTAAGACTATAATATGCTTCATGGTAATTTCCTTTTAAATGCCTTAATGTATTTAATGTGATTTTAACATCTTTAATATGTTAGAAAATAAGTGTATTCTTTATTTTTTCGTCCTCTGCTAATTGTGTTCTGTTTGTTGTTTAGTTCATATGCATGGAATAATTAAACTCTGGCAAGAGTTTTTAGCTGGGCTCAGCTTGTAATAAGCCAAAAGATTTTGAAAGAAGAGATGGGCATTCTTTAGCTTCTAAAATGTTGACTCTGGATTCAGCAGCCACCAAGTAATAATAGACTACCCACTGACTTAAAGGTCAGAATCATAGAATGATTAGAACATCATGATTATGTGAAGAAAAAAAACATTACATCATCTTGTGCCAAGTTTGAATTGGATTGTGTTCTCTGACCTACTTTCCTTAGATTGGTTTGGTCTCTATGGTCAGAACATGTACCAGAATTCTCTGGAGACTATGGTTATTATTTAAAACTTGCAGATTTTTTAAAAAAGGTTTTATTTATTCATTTGAAAGAGAGAGCGCTAGTGGAAGGGCAGAAGGAAAGGGAGATGGAGAAGCAGACTCCCTGCTCAACTGTGGAAGCATGACCTGAGCCAAAGGCAGTTGCTTAACCAACTGAGCCGCCCTAGGCACCCCATAAAATCTGAAGATTTTAAAGAAGTCATATATTAGTGATTCTTATCTTCCCGGCAATATTATTCATGTGGTTAATTTGTTAACAATTATGTGCTATAACGAACCTAACAGTGTACAAAAACCAAGTCAAGCAATGTTACTGGAAGCCTTGATTTAGGCTAATATTATAAAATTCACTGATACTTGTACAGGTTATACAGGTCACTATATATATAAGTATATATGTAATATATATTTAAGTATATAGATATACTTAAAACATATATGTATATATTTTTTATATATATAGTGTGCTTTATTATATATAGTGTTTATTATATATAGTGTGCATGCATACAATTCATCCTTTTAACATGTACAGTTTGGTAGGTTTCAGTAAATTCACAGAGTTATACAATCATCACCAGTATTTAATTTCAAAACACTATCATCAACCCAGAAGGAAATCCTGCTCTATTATCAGTCACTCCCCAAAGCTGGTTCTTTAGGATAAGCTTCTGACTAGACTGACCAAGAAAAAAAGAAAGAAGACACAAATAACAAATGGAGGTTTCTAAAGAGATAAGAAAAGACTATCATTAATATTATTAAGCACCTTCAGCAATAAACTTGAAAATTTAGATGGAATAAACAAATGCCTAGGAAAACACAATTTACTAAAAGTAAAAAAAAAAAAAAATAGAAAATTTTAAAGAGTCATAGCTCTTCAGAAAATGAATCCATATCAAATCTTTTCCACAAAGAAAAGTCCAGGTCCAGATAACTTAACCAATGAATTCTGTCAAAAATTTAAGGAAGAGATAGATCTATTCCAACAGGAACTGTGTCAAAAGATAGAAAGTGAGTTGCTTGTTTCATGAGGCCAAATAACTGTGTTACCAAAATCCAATGGTATTATGGGAAATGAAAATTATGAGGAAGAAAGAAAATTTATGAGAGAAAACATGATTATCTCAACAGATGCAAAAAAAGCATTTGATAAATTTATTATCATTTTATGGTTAAAGAAGTCTTAGCTAACTAGGAATAGAAAGGTTCTTTGTTAATCTGATAAGGAGCTCTACAAAGAAACAATTAGCAATTATACTTAATGGAGATTCACTAGAAGCTTTATCTTTGAGATCTGGAATAAGGCAAGGATGATCAGCATCACCCCTTGCACTCAACCTTCTTCTGGAGGTCTGAGCAGGGTCAGTAAGGATTAGAGAAGAATTAATAAAATTGCCATTATTTGTAAATAGTAATTGTGTTGAGTGAAATTTCAAAAGCATCTACAGAGAAGTGATTGGAAATAACAAGGCTGATGAGTAGAAAATCAGTATTAGGCACCCAACTATCAACCCGAGAGCTCTATGCAGGTATCTCAGAGTCCTTCTGATGTTAACACAGCCCAAACGCTTGATTTTTTTTTTTTTTCCTCTAAAATGTGTCTCACCTCCATCCTAGCGCCCTCATTTCTGTCTGTGGCAATACTATTTACCTAGTTACCCAAGCCAGAATTAAAGGGTAGGACTGCTTCTAGTCCTTGTGAAAATCAGAAAAAGGCACCCCTCACACACGCATGTAGCCCATGGCAGAGGACAGGACTTTGTGAGCTGGCTATGTGCTGGATTTACAGCTCCATGGGCTCTTGTCAGCCAGGCACTCTTACCTCCTGAAGATCCCTCACAAATGTATGCGGCAGCCATGTTCTGATCTTTCCTCTTTTTTCGGTTTTCCCAAACTCAATCAATTCATGCATATTGCCAAATCTATCTCCAAAATACATCTTGAAACCACTCTCTTCTCTTCCCCTCCTTCCATCTCAGTCTGGGCCATCATCCTCTCCCATCCCAATGTACAACACCCTCCTGGCCTGTCACTCTGTCTCTCCTCTTGTTTGGCTCCAATCTGTTCTGCACACAGCAGGTGAAGTGATCATCTTAAAACATAAATGCAGTAACACCAGTCTCCTGCTTAACTTCGTCAGTGGCTTCCCGTGTCACTCAGAAACAACAACAGAAAATACAAAACTCTTTACTATGAACTGCAAGGCCCTGCACGATCTGCCCCGTCTCTGTTTTCAGCCTCAATCTCATGCCACTGGCCTCTGCCCACTCTGCTGTAACTTCTAGAATGTTCTTTCAGTATAATTAATTTGCCAAAGGTCTTAACTGCCTCAGGCTTTTGCACCGGCTGTTCCCTCTTTTTGAATGGTAAAAATGACTCTAGCACACGCTGCGTGTGCCAGGCACGGTTCTCCGTGCCCTCCGTATATCCATACACTTAATCCTCACAGCAGGAGGATGGGCTATCTACTAGCATGCTCCACATTTTATAGATGAGGAACCAAAAACACAGAAAGGTTAAGCAAACTGCCCAAAGTCCCACAGTTTGTAGTTGATAAAACCAGGATGCACTTCTCTACACTTTGTACAGCAGCTTCCTCTCATCCTCTGGGTGTAACCCATCCTTGGGGAGGCCTTCCCAGGCCACTATACCTGAAATGCTCTCACTGTTGGTCACCATCTCAGCTCCTAGCCTGTCTTTCTCTCTCCATCTCTCTCATGAGACTAGAAGGAACTTACTGTATAAACATCGGTAGGTTAATTGCTTTAAAATACAAAATGGTGACAGGCACATGGGTGCCCAGGACTTGCTGGGAAGATCTAACAACCGTTTGGGTCCACTTTGTTGTAAGTCTCCTTCCGTGAGTTTATTCTATTTCTTCTCTGCTATTCCAAGAGACCGTACCCCCGCATCAGCCTTTGACCCCTGGACCATGCCTCAGAGTTGGCCCTTGTGGTCTACATTGCTTTTGAGGGTTGGCCTACAGATAGAGGGGGGCATTTTAAGCAATGCCACAATGAATATCAGCCTAATTGCAAGGAAAAGAGAAAATGAAAAGAAGGGTCATGGGACAGAGTCCAGAGTACAAACCCGACAATTTGATCTGGTAACTTCTGTTTGTCTTAAAGCCCACTTTCCATAGCCTTGTGTGCAGGTACAACACGTGTGCGCTCATGCAAGCATCCTTCTGTTCATGTATTTCTTTGGGCACCTACTGAGCTTGACCACTATGCTAGGCTCTGCGATAAAGAGATTTTAGAACAAAGACACTTTCCCTGCTCTTCCGATTGCTCATAATCTGGGAAGGAGAGATCGTTCCATGAACAACAATTATAAAATATAGAACAAATGTGTCAAAATAAAGGGGCATCTGGCTGACTCACTTGGGAAAGCATGTGACTCTTGATTTCAGGGTCATGAGGTTGAATCCTGCATTGGGTGCAGAGAGATTACTTAAATAAATAAAACTTAAAAAAAATGTCAAAATAAACATGCACAGGTCTAATGGTAACAGAGGAGAGGGTGTACAATCTTAAAGGTGACATCTAGCGCCTGACAGAATCCCAAAATGCTAAATATTTCATGCAAAGTTTTCCAGAACCTGCCCTACTCTTTAAACCTTCTTTGTTTCTTTCTTTTCTTATTTCTTTATACAGTTATCTCTCTGAACTCCAACCAGGATGTTACACTACCGCAGAAGATATTCATCGGGAATTTTAGTTTTTATCTCATTTTATTTTAATTCAAGTTTTGTGAAGGAAGGCTGATTTATTGGGGGGAGGAAATTTGATAAAATAGCTTTGTCTTAAATATAGTCAACCTCCTACCAGCATTATATATCATCCCAAATGGTAAATAATCTTAGCTTCACAGATAATCTTTAAAAATCATGCACTGTTAGATTTAGAATGCTTTTTTTTTTTTTTTGCTTGCCTGCTCTGTCATCTCACCTAGGACGTGTACCTTCCAGGCTTTCCCTTTTTCAGGCTGTCAGCATCGAGAATTTTAAAATTAACATGACTATTCTAACCACACGCCAATGTTGATAAGTTTCTGATGGATGATGAGGAAGGAAACTGTCTGACGACTCAAATTTGTCTTGCACAATCCCCAAACGAATATATGTTTAAGGGGCTGTTTTCATTGTTCTCGTGTGTGCGTCTGTGTATGTGAAGTCAAGATATGAACATCTTGCAGAAAAATAGTCTAACTCCTAGACCGGAGAGGTCTATGAAACATGCAATAGCAGTGTTCACAGAGTGTATTTTTGAAACAACCTTTGGGTGGAGTTCTCTTACCGCCAACGGATTTAGTTGTTGTGGTTTATTCTAACACTTACTGTCACTTTGAACAATTAAGTTTGTTTGATCCAATGTTAGAAGACTGCATTTCATGAGAACCAAACATCTACTCTAGGTGTCTGGGCCAGCAGTGTGCGTCACACCACAGACAGCCTGCCCAGCCACTTCTTTCCGGTTCCTGTTTTTGTCTGAAAAATGGCAACGTTGGGAATTAAAAATTCGTTGTAAAAGCCCCCAGTGTGATTCGTTGTAGTCAGATGTAAAGGTAAAAGGTAAAAAAAACAATACTTGGTTTTGAAATCAAATATAAACGTGCATAGAGTATTCATTCCTTTTTCTTTTCTAAATAATTTTTTAGATGTTATTTGTTTATTTGAGAGAGAGAAAGTGAGTGAGAGAGAGAAAGAGAGAGCACGAGCAGGGGGAGGAGCAGACTTCTTGCTGAGCAGGGAGCCAGACAGCAGGGCCCTTCCAGGATCCTGGGATCATGACCTGAGCTGAAGGTAGACGCTTAACCAACTGAGCCATGCAAATGCCCCAGTATTAATGCCTTTTTGAAGGAAATTTAAATATATGTGATGAAATAGCTCACTTACTCCCCCTTCCTTTTGTGTTTTTGACCTTTATCAGAATGCTGGTTCTCCAGCCTTTGATTACAAATAAAAACAAAATTTCCCTTTGCCTGACACACTTTCCCTGGTAACTAACTGCACTGCTTCTTTACCTCCCTTTTAATCTCATGCTTCCACCAAATGCAGTCTGACCCGGCCCTCAAGAAACTGCTTCATCAGAACTGGCCCATCCCCCCACCCCATTTGCCGCTCTGAGGTCATCATTTGATCCATTTTTTTTTGAAGCCTTCTGCACCAACGACCTCTTCTCCTGATAACTCAGATTATCTTTCCATCCTGTTCTTCCCTCTCTGCCTCTAAAATTGTATCTATGTTTTGTGCATTTCTCAGATTCCTGTCTTTGGCCCTTTGCTTTCCTCCTTCTGTACTCTCACTTAACCTTATTTCTTTCCTACAATTGTGTTTTTTCCTGCAATTTTTTTTAACCCTAAAAAGAATTACCAAAAAAAAAAAAGAATGTCCATTGTAACAATATAAAGAATACAATAAGCTATCCAGTAAAAATATCAGCTGCCTTTCCCTCCTCTCATACATTTATTCTGTATGTATATATGTGTGTGTTTATATTTACATATATGTGCATATAATAATATATTTATACATGTATGTATTTACATATATATTTTGTTATAAAAGTCGGATCACGTTATATATTGTCCTACAACTGGTGTTTTCTCTTTATAACAAATCATGAGTATCTTTCCTAATTGATGTTTATGGAACTAGCTAATCTTTTAAAGGGCTGCATAGTATCCCATTGCATGGATGCATCAGACTTCTAAACTCCTTATGGACATATCCATATGTTTATCCCACCAGCTAATCAAAATCAACCATCAAAAGCCCAAAATTTTAATTTGCCATTCCAGGTTATGGAATGTTGTGTATCTCTACCTGTCTTCCATATCTCAATTAATAATATCACCATTAGTTGATGTGTGAAATGTGAATGCTAGTGCTAACATTTCTCCCAAGTTGTGGACTTGGACATAAATTTGACTGTCCATTAGAAACCTGCCTCTGCATATGCCACGGATGCTTCCAAATCTGCCTATCTTTATTGGGTGGCACAGCTCTCAACTTAAGTAATTCAATCAAAACACCGGGATCTTGGTTGTTTCACATCCCATGTCACTGAACTTGTGCAGTTTTATCAATTAATATCTCTTAATTTTCTTCTATCTAGTCTTTCTCTTTTATTGTCTTAGTAGGATTTCGTTCTATTTTGTCTTGCCTGTTGCAGCAATCTCTTTACCGTTACCATTCTCTCTGCCCCCCACCTCCCCTGTGACCCATCTACTCATCAAGCTTTCATGAACCTGATTCTCACCTAAAGGGTAGATAAATCTACCAGTTACTATGCAGCTGAAAGACCTTCACTGACTCCCATTCACACACACAATAAAGTTCCCACTCTTTAGCTTGCAATGCAGAGCCTTTTTATCCCCTACCTAGCTCTCTGTCCTCATTCTCATTTCCTCTTAATTCCCAGTTCTTGCCTCTTGCAGTTTATGCTTTTTGTAATTCCAAAACACATACACACACGAAGACTTCTAAGACCTCCATGTACTTACCAATGTTAATTCCTCTCTGTGAGGTGGCCCACTGCACCTGCTTTCCTTGAAAACTCCTCATTATTCTTCAAAGTCCTACTTCACCATCTTTTTTCAATGGAGTCTTCCCTCACTTCCCTAGACAAAATAGGTTCCTTCTTTCTTTACTATTTGTGAACTTTCTACACACATTATTGCATGTATATGTATATACACATATATTATTCCATATTATATTATTTATCTATATTATTATCTATTTCCTTAAATAGATAGTAAAGACCAGATATTAATTTGCATTTGTATATTTAACATATAACACACTTCTGGTACATGATAAATGTTCAGTAAAGTTTTTTTTTTTTTAAGATTTTATTTATTTATTTGACAGAGATCACAGGTAGGCAGAGAGGCAGGCAGAGAGAGAGAGAGGAGGAAGCAGGCTCCCTGCTGAGCAGAGAGCCCGATGCGGGGCTCGATCCCAAGGCCCTGAGATCATGACCTGAGCCGAAGGCAGAGGCTTAACCCTCTGAGCCACCCAGGTGCCCCTGTTCAGTAAATTTTTATTGGGGTAAATTGAGTAATGACTTTACTCCTTTGTCTCCCTGAGCATCTGCATCTAACCAGCTGACATCTTTTTGCAATGCCACCTCCTTTGTTTTAGTGTCTCTTTCATTTCATTCCCACCACCATGGCCACAGACAAGAACTCATTCCCTTTCTTCTATGCACTCAGCAGCATACTTGTTAAATATGTGTAGTTTGGAGAACATAGTTATGGAAAACATGGTGGCTGGCTGGAGAAGCCTATGAGAACTCTCTGGGAAACAGACAGACAGACAGACCAATGACTGAACTAACTTTGTGTGGTCCATGATTTTCTCCTAATCTTCTGTCCCTTTCTCAGTACCCTCAGAGTATTCCTCATAGCTCTGATCATATTACTCTTGAGCTCAAAACCCTGTACTTTCTACTTATTGAGAATAAAGATCCACCATTTAGACTGGCATTCAAGACTCTACCCCCCTCTCTCCTTTCCTCCACTACTCCCTAATCTTACCCATTCTTCAAAGATGAATTCCTATATCATTTCCATGAAGTCTTCCAGGATCCTTCTAGAAATAATTAGCATGCCATTTCCTTTCTCCTTACATTAATGTGCATCCTTCTTGTGTTATCATTATTTATGTTTACATCTATCTCCAGTATTAGAGAGGGGCAGCAATTAGATGTGGCCATTTTTTTTTTTTTTTTTTGGCTTCACAAAATCAATACTGACAGAAATATACTAGGCTTTTGAATTTGAATCTTATTTCTTATTCTGTCTGATGATTATTCACTCTTCCCATCTACATAGTTCTCAGTGATATTTCTGTCCATGAGCTTTACACAATTAAATACCAGGATGGTAAAATTTATACTTTATAAGGAATATGATTATTTTATAAAATAACTTCACAGCAAATTTAACTAATTCTCTAGAAAGAGTGTTATTGCCTAGAGCCACAGTTAAATTACATAGCAACAGATCTTCATTAATGAAGAGCAATTATTGTAGTGTGGTAATCTCAAATGCAAAATAGTATTATAATAAAGTATATGTATCATACTTGCCAAAATGAATTAATGTCGCTTACTATTTTGATTAAAAGATCAAAGATTTTTTAATCTTGTCTTTGCACATTTTGCATGTAATCTGCTGAATCCAGTAATAAGTGATAACAAACCTATCGTTTATGTAAATGTTCACAAGCTTGAAGGTAATGAAGCTTGGATTAGCTTTTACAGAGAAATGAGGAATGTATATATGTAATCTTCTTGCATGCATGCAGGGTAGGATAATTTCTTTCTCTTTTTCTTTTCTTTCTTTTTTTTTTTTCCTAGTTGAGAGCCCTTTACTGATGCAAAAGTGATTTTGTATTGCTTTTAGATCTTTATTTGATACATTGGCCTGGCAGACAAATTACTGGACAGAGTTGCTGGAAGCTCAAGTACAAACATGGAGAGTTTTGGCAGAATTGCATGAAAGAAATGAGTTGTGCTTCTTACATTGGAATTATGTTATTCATCTGGATACACTAAACTTCTTACTGCTAGAAATCAATTTTTCTTTCAAGGTATGTATTTTATTGACATTTCCTTCTATTTCTATTTTATTGAGAGGTAATTCAGCCATTATAGGGAAAAGAACATGGCTTTAATTCTGGCTTCCCTTTAATTCCTTCCCTTTAATTCTGGCTCTGACACTTATTAAAATTGTGACTTTGGGCAAGGTACTTACATTCTCTTAATGCCAGCTTCCTTATTTAGAAACCCTTAAAGGATTGTTGTGAGGGTCAAATTACATAAAACTATGTAAGTCATCTGGCACAACACTTGACCCATGATATTGATTGCTCAGAAGCAATCACTGGTGTCATCATCATCATCATCACCATCATTGGACTGTGTTCCTTAAACTATCTTTTTTGTTATAGTGAACTGGGGAATGGAAAAACCTAGGTCCATGATCTGATTTCATAACAAATGGGGTAAAATATTAACAATAAGTGAATCTGGATGAATAGTGTATGAATGTTCTTTGAATTATTTTTATTCTCACAACTTTTCTATAAATGAGACAGAAAAGAGAGCTGGTGATACAGAAGACAAAATGATGGAGAATAAAGAAGCTGAAAAAAGATAGATTATTGGATTACAAGGGGAGAATTTGAAAGATAAGTTGTACCATAAAGCAAAACAATATTAGAATGGTTGGGATCCCAGAAGAAGAGAAGAGAGAGATGGAGAGGCAGAAGGTATATTGAAGCAAATTATAGCAGAGAACTTCCTTATTCGGGGGAAGGAAACAGGCATTCAAGTCCAGGAGGCACAGAGAACTCCCCTCTAAATCAATAAAAATAGGTCAAGACCTCAGCGTATAATAGTGAAACTTGAAAATCTCAGAGACAAAGAAAAAATCCCCAAAACAGCTTGGGACAAAAGGTCTGTAACCTGCAAGGGTAGAAACATTACACTGGGAGCAGACCTATCCAAAGAGACCTGGCAGGCCAGAAAGGACTGGCATGATATATTCAGGGTGTTAATGAGAAAAATATGCAGCCAAGAATACTTTACCCAGCAAGGATGTCATTCAAATGCCCCAATCAAAAGACAAAAGTATCAGATTGGATAAAAAAGCAAGACATATCGATAAGCTATCAGCAAGAGACTGATTTTAGACCTAAAGACACCTCCAGATTGAAAGTGAGGGCGTGGAAAACTACTTATCATGCTAATGAACATCAAAAGAAACCTGGGGTAGCAATCCTTATATAAGATAAATCTTAAACCAAAGACTGTAATAAAAGATAAGGAAAGACACTATATCATAATTAAAGGGTCTATCCAAAAAGAAGATCTAACAGTTGTATATATTTATGCCTTTAACATGGGAGCAGCCAATTATATAAACCAGTTAATAACAAAATTAAAGAAACAATCAATAATACAATAATAGTAGGGACTTTAACACCCCCCTCACTGGAATGGACAGATCATCTAAGAAGAAGAGCAACAAGGAAACAAGGGCTATGAATGACACTGGACCAGATGGACTTCATAGATATATTTAGAACATCCCATCCTATGGCAACAGAATATATATTCTTCTTGAGTGCACATGGAACATTCTCCAGAATAGATTACATACTGGGCCACAAATCAGGTCTCAACTGGTACCAAAAGACTGGGATCATTCCCTGCACATTTTCAGACCACAATGTTCTGAAAGTTCAACTCAGTCACAAGAGGAAATTTGGAAAGAACTCAAATACATGGAGGCTAAAGGGCATCCTATTATAGAATGATAGGTCAACCAGGAAATTAACAAAGAATTTTTAAAAAATCACGGAAACGAATGAAAATGAAAACAACTGTTCGAAATCTTTGAGATGCAGCAGAAGCAGTCCTAGGAGGGAAGTATATAGCAATACAAGCCTTTTTCAAGAAACAAGAAAGGTCTAAAATACGCAACCTAACCCTACACCTAAAGGAGCTGGAGAAAGAATAGCAAATAAAGTCTAAACCTAGCAGAAGAAGAGAATTAATAAAGATTAGAGCAGAAATCAATGAAATTGATTTCAATTGATTTCAATTTCAACAAAAACAAAACAAAACAAAACAAAAAACCCCGGTAGAACAAGTCAATGAAAGTAGGAGGTTGTTCTTTGAAAGAAATAATAAGATCAATAGACCCCTGGCCAGACTTTGGGGGAAAAAAAAAAAGAGAGAAAGGATCCAAATAAATAAAACCATGAATGAAAGAGGAGAGATCATAACCAATACAGAAGAAATACAAACAATTATAAGAACATATTATGAGCAAATATGTGCCAAAAATTAGGCAATCTGGAAGAAATGGATGCATTCCTAGTGACATATAAACTACCTAAACTGAATCAGGAAGCAGTAGAAAACCTGAACAGACCCATAACCAGTAAGGAAATTGAAGTAGTAATCAAAAATCTCCCAACAAACAAGAGCCTAGGGCTGGATGGCTTCTCAGGGGAATTCTACCAAACATCTAAAGAATAATTAGTACCTACTATTCTGAGGCTATTTCAAAAAAATAGAAATGGAAGGAAAACTTCCAAACTATTTTCTATAAGGCCAGCATTACCTTGATCCCAAAACCAGACAAAGACCCCTCAAAAAAGGAGAATTACAGACCAATATCCCTGATAAAAATGGATGCAAAAATTCTCACCAAGACACTAGCCCATAGAACCCAACAGTACATTAAAAGGATTATTCACCATGACCAAGTGGGATTTATTCCTGGGCTTCAAGAGCGGTTCAACACCTGAAATCAGTGTGATATGTTACATTAATAAAAGAAAGGACAAGACCATATGATCCTCTCAATAGATGCAGAAAAAGCATTTGACAAAGTACACCATCCTTTCTTGTTACAACTCTTCATAGTGTAGGGATAGATGGAATATTCTTCAATATCATAAAAACCATATAGAAAAGCCCACAATAAGTATCATTCTCAACAGGGAAAAACTGAGAAGTTTTCCCCTAAGGTCAGGATCGTAGCAGAGATGTCCACTCTTACTACTGCTGTTCAATGTAGTACTAGAAGCCCTAGCCTTAGCAATCAGGTAATAAAAAGAAATAAAAGGCATCTGAATTGGCAAAGAAGAAGTCAAACTCTCACTCTTCACAGATGACATGATACTCTATGTGGAAAACCTAAAAGATTGCCCCCCAAAATTGCTAGAACTCATACAGAAATTCAGCAAAGTGACAGGATATAAAATCAATGCACAGAGGTGCGCCTGGGTGGCTCAGTGGGTTAAAGCCTCTGTCTTCAGTTCAGGTCATGATCCCAAGGTCCTGGGATCGAGCCCCATATTGGGCTTTCTGCTCTGTGGGGAGCCTGCTTCCTCCTCTCTCTCTCTCTGCCTGCCTCTCTGCCTACTTGTGATCTCTGTCTGTCAAATAAATGAATAAGATCTTAAAAAAAAAATCAATGCACAGAAATCAGTTGCATTTCTATACGCTAATACTGAGACAGAAGAAAGAAATTAAAGAGTTGATCCCATTTACAATTGCACCCAAAACCATGAGATACCTAGAATAAACCTAACTAAAGAGGCAAAGGATCTGTACTCAGAAAATTTTGGAACACTCATGAAAGAAATTGAGGAAGACACAAAGAAATGGAAAAATGTTCCATGCTCATGCATGGGAAGAACAAATATTATTAAAATGTCTATGATACCTAGAGCAATGTATACATTCAAAACAATCCCTGTCAAAATACCATCAACTTTTTTTTCACAGAGCTGGAACAAATAATCCTAAAAATTGTATGGAACCAGAGAAGACCTTGAAAAGCTAAAAGGTTGTTGAAAAAGAAAATCAAAGTTGGTGGCATCACAATTCTGGACATCAAGCTCTATTACAAAGCTGTAATCATCAAGACAGCATGGTACTGGCACAAAAGCAGATGTGTAGATCAATGGAACATAATAGAGAACCCAGAAATGGACCATCAACTCTATGGTCAACTAATCTCCAACAAAGCAGGAAAGGATATCCAATGGAAAAAAGACAGTCTCTTCAACAAATGGTATTGGGAAAATTGGACAGCCACATGCAAAGGAATGAAACTGGACCATTTACTTATACCACACACAAAAACAGACTCAAAATTGATGAAAGACCTCAATGTGAGACAGGAATCCATCAAAATCCTTGAGGTCACAGGCAGCAACTTCTTCGACCTTGGCTACAGCAACTTCTTGCCAGACATGTCTCCAAAGACAAGGGAAACAAAGGCAAAAATAAACTATTCATAAAGACAAAAAGCTTTTGCATAGTAGAGGAAACAGTTGACAAAACCAAAAGACAACTGACAGAATGGGAAAAGATATTTGCAAATGACATATCAGATAAAGAGCTAGTATCCAAATCTATAAAGAACTTATCAAACTCAACATTCAAAGAACAAATAATCCAGTCAAGAAAGGGACAGAAGACATGAACAGATATTTCTGCAAAGAAAACATCCAAATGGCCAACAGACACATGAAAAAGTGCTCAACATCCCTCATGTCAGGGAAATACAAATCAAAACCACAGTGAGATACCACCTCACACCAGTCAGAATGGCTAAAATTAACAAGTCAGGAAATGACAGATGTTGGCCAGAATGTGGAGAAAGGGAAACCCTCTTATGCTGTTGGTGGGAATGCAACTCTGAAAAACAGTATGGAGGTTCCTCAAAAAGTTGAAAATACAGCTACCCTATGATCCAGCAATTGCACTACTAGGTATTTACCCCAGATACAAATGTAATAATGCAGAGGGGCACATGCACCTCAGTGTTTACAACAGCAATGTCCACAATAGCCAAACTATGGAAAGAGCCTAGATGTCCATTGATGGATGAGTGGATAGACACACACACACACACACACACACACACACACACACACACACACACACA
>NW_019154093.1:66589266-66593346 GCF_002288905.1 Enhydra lutris kenyoni
GGAATATTACTCTGCCATCAAAAGGATGAAATCTTACCATCTACGTTGATGTGGATGCAATTGGAGGGTATTATGCTGAGTGAAATAAATCAATCATAGAAAGACAATTATATGGTCTCAGAGGTATGTGGAATTTAAGAAACAAAACAGAGGATCATAAGGGAAGAGTGGAAAAAATAAAACAAGATGAAATCAGAGAGGGAGACAAACCAGAAGAGACTTAACTATAGGAAACAAACTGAGAGTTGCTGGAGGGGAGGGAGGTGGGGGGATGGGGTAACTGGGTGATGGACATTAAGGAGGACACGTGATACAATGAGTACTGGGTATTATATAAGTCTGATGAATCACTGACCTCTACCTCTGAAACTAATAATAAATTATATGTTAATTAATTGAGTTTTAATTTTTAAAAAGATGAAAAGATAACACGCCCCCCACCCCAAAGAAATGTGTGTGGCAAATCCATAGGCTCAGAAAGCAGATTAGTGATTGCCAGGGGCTGGAAGGAGGGGAATGAGTGCTTAATGGGTACAGAGTTTTCTTTTTGGGGTGATAAAAATGTTCTGGAACCAGATGGTTCTACAACATTATGAATTATATACTTTAAAATGGTAAATTATATGTTATGTGTTTTTACAATAATGTATAAATTTTTTTTGATCCATTTACAGTTGGTCTAAAAAATTAGGTAGTAATCAGCTTCATTTTTTTCCAACTGGCAGGTCAGTCACCACAGTATTTAAATGATAAATTGATTTTGAGTCCCTTATTTCAAATGCCTTCTTTCATCATGTTCTGTATTTTTATATTAATTTGAGTCCTTTTCTGGACTTTCTGTTCTTTTCCAGAGTTCCATCTGCCTCTTCCTATGCCAATACCATACACGGTTTTATGTAACGTAGCTTTACATTATGCTTTGATATTTTGCAGGACCAGTTCTCTGCTCAATTCTTCACTCCAAAAACACTTCCTTTGCAGATGTTTCCTGGAAATTTTTGTACTTTTATTATACAAGATAAATATTATAATCTTCATCCAAGTTCCTTGTTAAAGCTTTCACAATTCTTTTAATAGACTATTTTTCTAGAGCACTTTTAGGTTCACAGCAAAAATGAGTGGAAAGTACAGAGTTCCATGTACTCCATGATCTCCCCAACACACACACACACACACACACACACAACCATCCCATCATCTAGCACCACAGTGGTGCATTTGTTATAATGAATGAACCATCACTGGGGCACGATTATCACCTAAGTGCGTAGTTCACATTAGGTTTCACTCTTGGTATCATACATTGGAGTGTACATTGTTCACTCTTGGTATTATACATTTGGCTTTTGACAAATGTATAATAACATGATTCCATCATTGCAATATCATATAGAATACTTTGCCCAAAAAATCCTCTGTGCTCTGCCTATCCATCCCTTCCTCCCCCCACCACAACCCCTGATAACCACTGATCTTCGAGCCCCGCATCGGGCTCTCTGCTCAGCAGGGAGCCTGCTTCCTGCTCTCTCTCTGTCTGCCTCTGCCTACTTGTGATCTCTGTCTTTCAAATAAATAAATCTTCAAAAAAAAAAAAAAAAAACCACTGATCTTTTTACTGTCTGTATAGGTTTGTCTTTCCCAGAATGTCATACAGTTGGAATCATACAGTACATAGCCTTTTCAGATTGGCTTCTTTGACTTAGTAATATGCATTTAAGGTTCCTCTGTGTCTTTTTATGACTTGATAACTCATTTCCTTTTGGCAATGAATAGTATTCCATTATCTAAGATATAACAGTTTATTTATCCATTCACCTACTAAGAGATATCTTGATTGTTACTATGTTTTAACACTTAGGAATAGAGCTGCCATAAATATCTATGTCTAGGCTTTTGTGTGGACATGTTTTTATTTTTAAGTAATCTCCATTCTCAATGTGGGGCTCAAACTCATGACCCCAAGATCAAGAGTCACATGCCTTACCAACTAAACCAGCCAGGTGCCCCTGTGTGGATGTAAGTTTTCAGTTCCTTTGGATAAATACCACGGAGCACAGTTGCTGGATCATATGATAAGACTATGTTTCATTTTGTGAGAAACTGCAAAACACTCTTCTAAAGTGGTTGTACCATTTCTCATTTGCACCAGCAATGACTGAGAGCTTCTGTTGTACCACATTTTTGTTAGCATCTGGTGCTGTTGGTATTTTGGATTTGGGCCATTCTAATAGGTACAAAGTGGGCTCTTGGAACCTTGACTGTTAAGTTTATCATCTAATTTGGGATTAGCTCTCCATTATTCAAATCTTTTTTTATGTCTCTAAGTGGATATTTATAATTTTTTCATGTACTATATATTTTTGTGAAATTTATTTCCATTCATTTTATTATCTATGACATAATTTCCTTTACATTTTCCAAATTATTTTCTGTGTCTGAGAGTTATTGACCTTTATATATTTCTTTGGTACTGACAACCTTATTAAACTCCAATTATAAGTGACATGACATCATCAAAATAATTTTATCTCCTATCCAATTCATACTTCTTATCTATGTGCATTCTTGAGAACTTCTCTTCTATATACTTGTCTTTCATCCATTTGGCATAAATTTAGCTCCCTCCTTTTTAGCTGTGGCCCTTAATCTATTTCTAAATTTCAGACTTATTTCTAGAACTTGAGACTCATGTATTTATTCATTCAACAAATACTTACTGAGATCTTACTGTGAACTAGACCATTTCCAGATATATCTCCAGGGACAATAAAACAACTAACTCTTCACAAAGAAAGTTCTCTTTATAAGAGAGTAACACTGCTATTTTGTTATAATCTTTAAGTTTTGAAAGATAATGCATTTGATTACAAAGAACTTCCAGTTTCTCAAATAATTTGTATTTGTAAAATGATGCCAAAACTAGATTTAACTAGCATTGTGCAATATGTTTTGATGCCCCTACAGCTCATTTGATCCTGGAAATCCCATTTTTATGAGTTACAATTTCTTTCTTTCTTTCTTTCTTTTTAGGTTTTATTTATTTATTTGAGAGAGAGAGAGAGAGAGAGAGAGAGAGATGGAGCATGAGACAGAGGCAGAGGGAGAAGCAGATACCTCACTGAGCAAGGGAGCCTGACACCGGGCTGGCTCGATCCCAGGATCCTGAGATCATGACCTGAACCAAAGGCAGATGCCTAACTGACTGAGCCACCGCACGTGTTTCAATTTCAAATTTTTGGTAAAGAACTCCAAAATGTAATGTTGTTTTATCAAAAAAAAATGTGATGTTAACTGTCATGAGGATTTAAGCCCGTGATCGCTAATAAATGTGGTCAATCATTTACTTGAATGGTTAACCATGCACATTTTAATTTGAAGATTCCAATTTATTTTTTACATGTTCCCACTGGCTTGCTTTGATGATTCACCTAAAACCCTGCGATTAGCTCAACTTCATACCTCTGTCAGCATATGAGAGAATTGCTAGCAATTCCTCAGAAGAAGGATCTGCAGGAGTTTAGGAAGCAAGGGGTCATCTAAAAAGGTTCAGAAAAACAGAAAGACAGGTTATTTATAAGCCACTTTGTTTATTCTGTAAGGAAAGACAGAAGACTGAGGTTTAGATTCCAAATCTACAGAGAACAGTGGTATGACTTAGGAAAAGTTATGGCTCTTGTCTCCAGCTCTAAGATGAGAATAAGTGTACTCACTCCTCAATTTCAGAGTAATGTTAGGAGAGTAAAGTAGATAACATAGGACAACCTTATCATCATTGTCGTTGTGATTGTCGAATGTTAGGGAAGGTCACCTAGTTAAACCTCCTTTTCAGTCCAGAGAGTCCTATATACAGTGCTTCTAACTGGTAGATAGGTATTTAGGCTCTGCTATGTATTAGAGAAATCAAAGGTTATAGAGAAAGTACTCTATTAAAAAGGGTAAATATTAATGTAAGGCACTTTAACATATACTTTAATGATGAAGACGAACACAGGAGAAATCATCTTAAGTATCAGCTTGCTTGCTTGCTTTCTTTCTTTCTTTCTTTCTTTCTTTCTTTCTTTCTTTCTTTCTTTCTTTCTT
>NW_019154093.1:66593356-66654643 GCF_002288905.1 Enhydra lutris kenyoni
ATTGGGATGCCTGGATGGGTCCGTCAGTTAAGGGTCTGCCTTTGATTCAGGTCATGATCCCAGGATCCTGGGGTTGAGTCCCAAATTGTGCTCCTTGCTCAGCTGGGAGCCTGCTTCTCCCTCTGCCTGCTGCTCTCTCTCTCTGACAAATAAAAAAATAAAATCTGTATTTAAAAAAGTTTTTATTTATTTCTTAGAGAGAGAGAGAGAGAGAGAATGAAAGGACAAGTGGTGGGAACAGCAGAGGGAAAGGGAGAAGCAGTTTACCCGTTGAGCAGGGAGACTAACCTGGGGCTTGATCACAGGACCCTGGGATCATGAGCCACCCAGGCACCCCCTACCAGCTATTTCTTTTCTTTTCTTTTTTTTTATCAGTTATTTCTTTATAACAAAACATTTATTTTCTAATATCAGATCCTTTGGATGCAATGCCAAGTGGTATGATAGATATAAATTCCATATTATATTTAAATCTACTCATAGTTACTGAGCACTTAGAAGGGTGTCCTTTCCAAATAAAGAACTTTAATTTTTGATATTTAAAATTTAGGATAACTATGTATTACATCCAGCAAATGTCAAATTTTCTATTCTAATGTAACTCGGCAGTGATAAAAAGTAAAAAGATCCTAAAAGTGACATATTTGCTGTCAGTGGACATAAAATGCTTCAGGGTTTTTTTGTTTTATAGTCCCAGAATGAAAAAAAGAATAATCAAAGTACATCATATAGAGAAGATGCTTAAAGTACAAAAAACACCAATAATGATCAGGCTAACTTGTTATGCATTGACCATCTCTATCAGTGAAATAGGAACATGCAATGTGCACTATCTTCATAATACTATGTTTATTTAATAAAAAGCTGGAAACATGACACACACAGAAGAAAACCTTTCTTTCTCTGGTTTCAATGTCACTAATATCATTCTTCCTAAAAATAAATGTGTAAACAAGTGAACAAATAAGTAGATAAATAAAATACACAACTTATTGGAATGAAATGAGTTTTTCATAGTTTTTCTCCCACATGTGAATACGCAAACAAAAGACTGCATTCCAATGGGGTTCTCTCCTTAAAAACATTTATTTTGTGGGACACCTGGATGGGTCAGTCAGTTAAGTGTCTGCCTTCAGCTCAGGTCATGATCCCTGGGTCCTGGGATCAAGCCCCACATCAGGCTCCCTGCTCAGCGGGGAGTCTGCTTCTCTCTCTGCCTTTCTCTCTGTTCCTCTCCCTGCCCCTCCCCTTACTCATTCTCTCTCTCAAATGGTCTCTCTCAAATAAATAAAAACAAACAAATAACATTTATTTTGTGTCCCTTAAAATGTTTTTGTGCAAGGAGGACTCTTGATGATGGTGTTGATTGATTAAAGGAAAACCTTGGTTGTGTTTATAAACAAATATCAGACCTGTAAATTCAAGTTGCAATACAAAAATTAAACAAAAATATGCTACCTTCTAAAATTGAAAAAAACAGGACTTTAGTAAAAAAAAATATATTGGTTAGGCACCTATCAGATACTTAACACTGTATGTAAGTGTTTTAGAAATGAAAGAAAAGAAAATCTACAACCTAATTTAATCAACTTGTTTCCATTTCTTGGTTCACCTAAAATTCCCCTAGGTGTTTTTCTTCCTCACTAAAAATGTTCAAATACCATCAACTATTAACTGATATAGCCGAAAATACTGTGTTTTCATAAAACTATGCACATTTTCTTTATGGCATTTACTAAAAACTATTCTCAGTTCTCAGGAAAAAAGCAATGAATCTTTATTACTTCTTAAAATGGTTTCAGAGAAATAAACTATTGGAAGTTCCTTTACGCTTTTTTTTTTTTCCCCTCCTCAAATGAAGTACATCCTGTCTGAAGCAGAATTACTCTCAAACTAAAAGCAAGAGCTTCGGGGTAACTGAATTTAAAAGTATTTTACATTAAAAAAAAATTCTGGTATGTTCTGAGGATATCAGATGATAGGCTTTAGTATAATAATAGAAAAAAAAAAGGCACCTCTTCAAGGTGCTGTGGTAAGCCACATAGTTTTTAAAATACTTGTTAAACAGAAAGTTGTGGTTCCTGCTAATGTGGTCAAGTGTATGGAGAATTAGAAATGCTTAGGGTGTCAATAAATCAAATCTTAGAATTGGTGAGTACAGGTATTGCTACATGGTAACCTGATTTGTCGAATTTTACAGTTGTGTGATAAAAGGAATATACTTTATGATCACTTTAAAGAAATTGTGACACTATCTGTTAAGCTTTGGCAGAAGGAATAGGGACCTTAAATTCTTAAGGAATCAGGTTTGGCCCCCTTGGTGCTCTTTCCTTAAAAATGAGACACCCCTGGGGGAAATCAGTATGGAGGAGGCCCTGAATGGTGTCCCTGCAGAGCACAGTGGTTACTGCTAACCTCCCTGCTAGGCTTCTGCTTGTCCTCGACTCCTTAGGGCAGAACTTCTTTCATCAGTAGCAGCCACAGTGGGTGTGGGTTTTCTTCAGTATCAACTTAATATCCACTGACTGGGAACTTAAGTGTCTCCACAGTCACCGCTGTGGAGGGAAGTAGAGCGATGGCCACCGCCCCCAGGCAGCTCTGTGGAAGAAAGAGGGACACAGTAGAATCACGCCATGGGTTGCCCACACCAGAAACTTGGGGGACAGTCATGCTCTCTGCCTTCCTTGACTCCCCACATCCAGATATTCACCAGGCTGCAAATTACTCCTCTCTAGGAGTTCTTGAATGCATCACTTCTCTTTTCCGTGGTTCCCTGGCATAACTTCGGCCACCTATGTCCCCTGGTGTTTTGTAACAGCCTCTGGGCTGCCGCCGCCCATCCCGTCATCCACCTCCTGAGAACCCAGGCGGTCTTTCTGAACTGCAAATCTCCCTCATGTAAAACTTCAATAATTTCCCATTGCTGTCAGGATAAAGTCCACACTTCCTCATGTGGTTCATAAGGCCCTTGTGATCCAAACCTCTTCTTGCAAATGCTTCTGCAGTTTCACCTCTTTGTTCCCTGAATTATTGAAACTTCCGTTCCCTGAACAAGTGATGTTCTCACCTCTGGACCTTTGCATGTTCCCAGCGTGATCAGATGCCTGCCTGCCTCCCCAGTGTCATGTCACAGCACTGTCCCCTCGGCTCCCCATCACTCACATTGGTCTGGAATGCCCACTGGTCTTCTCAGGGATGCTTGCGTTTTCTCCGGCATGAATGCTCTTCCCCATTATGGTGTCTGTCTATGTTACGACTCCAACATGGTGCCCTCAGTGGCTGTGTGGAAAGCCAGAATGAGGGAGAGTATGTATGGTACTTTAATCACATCTTGAAAACAGGTTCAGAAGCTTGAAGTTCTCAGAAACCAGAGTGGAAAACTAACCTATAGTCCACTGAAAATGAAACAACAGAGTGATTTCTTTTTGAATGGCATTTGGAAAGCTGAGAGACTGAGACAGAATCTAGACAGGCCATTCAGGTGGTGCCAGTGGTAGTGAAAAGTTCCACAGGATGAATGACTTATGCTGCATTATGATGAGCAGCTCATAGTCCATAAGAGGCGGAAGTTTGCAGGCCAGTGGGGGAAGCAGGGATATGCTCAGCTATCTGGGAGGTCTGTTCAGTAAGGGCCACTGGTGACTGAACTTCTACTCAGCACGTTCTCCAGCATTATCTCCAGATCCATATTTCCAACCTCATGCTGTCTATCACTACTTGAGCACTCCACAGAAGACTTTACCTATCCAGGACAGAGTTTGTCATTCTTCCCACAACCTGCTATGTTCCTAATGTCTCCTCTTCTAGTTAATGTCACCTCCATCCACTCAGAGATCCAAGATATCCAAGATATCCACTTAGATGTGCCTTTGTACTTACATTCCTACCATCCACATGTAGCATGTCACCATTTCTTCTTGATACTGCTTTCTTAATTTTTTTTTTTTACTTGAGTATAGTTGACCCACGATGTTACACTAGTTTCAGGTGGACAACATAGTGATCAGACAACTCTATATTATGCGTAGCTCCCATCTGTCACCACACAGTGCTCTTATAATACCTTTGACTATATTCCCTATGCTTTACCTTTAATTTCTTAATGATGCTCACACCCATTAACTTCTCTTCATCCTCACTGTCTCTACTTCAATGCAGGCTACACTCATTTCTGAATAATAATACGTTCCTAATTGGTTTCCCTCCCTCCAATCTTGCCTCACCTTCATTCTCCATACTGCGCCGGAGTGATTTCCAAAGTTCAAATCTAATTATCTTGATTTTTCTGCTTAAGACCTTATAGAGATTCTCCACTGCTCTCAGGATAAAGCACTTGCAGAATATTTGTTGAATGAATTATCTTCTCAAATGTTCAGAATAACATTAGGTTAGACAATATTATTCCATTTTCCAAATAAGGGCACTAAGGCTACAGTGAAGGACTTACCCCAGAGTCAAATGGTCAGGTTTGTCTGACTTCTTCTGAGGCCGTACTGTTTCTACATCCCACTGCCTATCCTTTCTATCAGGAGAGCGCCTCTTCGTGTGGACCGTGAGAAAAGACTAGTGGGCACCCTGTGGGTTTCTGCCAGTAATACACAAGTAAACAAGCTCTGGTTCCCAAACCATTGTAGTAAAAGCATTATAGAATTAACTTGTCCTGCAGCAAAAATGTGATTAACCAGAAATTTCACTTAAGCAGATTTTATTTTAAGAGCACGCAGCAAAAAGATGTTGCACACTTCTAGGCAAAATCTCAGTGTTACCAAAAACAAGCTGATAGGAATTTTTAAGAGCAGTTTCCAAGGTACAACTTGGAATCTCTACATGTTGAACTCTGTGTCTGTGCCTCTTTTATAGCATGTATAATGTCCACCAAGCAGAGCTTTTGCCCAGCAGAGTACCTGGCACATAATAGATTTTCGGCAAGTATTTGTCAAATGAATGATAAAGGGGAAAAGTAAAACCCTTAGTTCTGTAAGATCCAGTCATGTACTCATGGCTGTTGTATTCTTCCTCCTCAGGGAAGACTGTAAACTCACATATTTACTACCTAGATCAAAACAAAAAGTTTTCTTATTTTCAGTAAACTAGAATATTCACTCAATCAGAACAATTTATTTCCCAAATGTTGTGGTGAAAAACACATGGGATTCAAGTTTTTCAAGTTTCTATCAAGGGCGCCTGGGTGGCTCTGGCTCAGTTGGTTAAACATCAGCTCTTGATTTCGGCTCAGGACATGATCTAAGGGTGGTGAGATCACGCCCTGTGTTGGGCTCCACACAGGATGTGAAGCCTGCTTGAGATTCCCTCTCTTCCCTCTTCTTCTGCTTCTCCCTCCCCTATAAGTCACTTGGCTTGCTTGTGCTCTCTCTCTCTCTTAAAAAAAAAAAAAAAAAAAAAGCTTAAATACCAGAGTTATCCCAGTCTGCACTAATATTTCAGACTTCCTCATGGTCATTTTCCCCCTAACTCTCTCCGCAGTTATATACTCTGGAGTTATTTAACACATGATAATCTTAACCAAGGTTAACCCAGGATCATATTTGTCATATTAAGATAAAATTAAAATATCCTGAGGCACCTGGCTGGCTCAGTTGGTAGAGTACATGACTCTTGATCTCAGGGTCATAAGTTTGAGCCCCATGTTGGGTGTAGAGATTACTTAATAATAATAATAATTTAAAAATCTTTTAAAAAGTGAAATATCCTGACTTTCTTGGTGAAATGTGTAATAGACAATTCTTGGTTAGTCAGGAAAAAGATAAAACTCAAATTGTACATATCACATACTATATTTCTAGGTCTCTATTTTTATAATGAAATAATTACAATATTGCTTTAAATATTTTAGTACATAAATCTCCCATATGAAGATTTTAGACACGTACACTTACCACTTAAGGAAGTGGAGAGAGACAATCCTAAGTAGACTCTCTGCTGAGCACAGAGCCTGATCCCATAACCCTGAGATCACGACCTGAGCTGAAATCAAGAGTCAGACACTTAATAGACTGAGCCACCCAGGCCACCCTCTTACTTCTCCTTAAAAACAAAAATCAGATCTTTATTGGTATTACTGGCTGTGATGGCTGATCTTCACAGGTCATGCTGCAAATAGGACCAGAAAATAGGAGGGAAACTGAGCTTGAGTTCCCACTGCAGTGAAATTATTATTTGGTTGTGACACATTGACAGCTTTTACTATTACTAGTTATAAACTCCCTGGTTATGAATGTAGATCTAATATCTCACTGCTACCAAGAAAATCTGTATAGGAGATTTACTATATCACCAGCACCAAGAATTCTGACAGAAGTTAATCTTTTTTTTTTTTTTTTAAAGATTTTATTCATTTATTTGACAGACAGAGATCACAAGTAGGCAGAGAGGCAGGCAGAGAGAGAGGAAGGGAAGCAGGCTCCCCACCGAGCAGAGAATCCAGTGCGGGGCTCGATCCCAGGACCCTGGGATCATAAGCTGAGCTGAAGACAGAGGCTTTAACCCACTGAGCTGCCCAGGTGCCCCCTGACAGAAGTTAATCTTATCCTAAAGCCTAGATAAAATTATTTTCAGACTGAGCTCAGATACCTTAACAAAAATTTGTTTTAAACCATGGCATAAAATTGGCAAATTTGGAAAATCCAGAGGCTGGAAGTGATAATTAGATCAATATTAGAAATTATTTATCTACCTATCTATCCATCTATCTGTTTATTTGACAGAGAGAGAGACAACAAGAGCGAGAACACAAGCAGAGGGAGTGAGAGAGGGAGAAGCAGGCTTCCGGAGGAGCAGGGAGTCCGATGGTGGGGGGGCGGTCCATCCCAGGACCCTGGGATGATGGCGTTACGCAAAGGCAGAGCTTAAGAACTGAGCCATCCAGGCACCCTACGTATTAGATTTTAAAGACTATAGATTTTCAAGCGCCCCCTCCCTTTTTGATAGCACACGATTGTGGGCAATATTATCATAGTTGTTCTGTCATTTGCCTTGGTTAGGGAAGCAGTGTCATACTTCCTTCTGTTTGGGGACCCCTCTCTCTTCGGTCCCCTGTAGAGCAGCCACAATTAGTTTGGCGGAGAAGCACAACCTCACCATAGCTTTTATAAGAAGCGGAAGTGCTGCACGCAGGGCACTGTATACCTATGCAAATTCGCTCTCTGAATGTATGTGTGGGCACTCTGCAGGAGAATCCATCCAGCGCCACTTTCCTCTCTGGGTCTCTGAGGGTTGGGTTTCCTTCCGGCAGTAAAAGGCGGGTGGGAATCTCTCTGAAACCACTCTGTTTTCCTGCCTTGCTTTTTTCGCTCTTAGTGAGATATAGAGTAGCTCATACTCATTCTTTTGGCTGGCGTGGACAGCCTTACCTTCCATGCATCTGACTTCAGCATGTGTTTTGTAGTCTTCAAATGAATTGTGCCCCAAACGTCCCCCAGCTGCCTACAGGAGATAACTGCAGAGCGAAGGCTTGTGGAGCAGTGTGGTCAGTCCTTCCCTTCCTAAGCTGCACTTCGTTCCTCTGAGGGTCCCTCGAGCTCTCAACTGTCAGAGTTCAAGGAAATCTGGCAATATTTTGATTTCTGTAGAAAAAGAAAATCGGTTTAAAAATTCAAAGTACCTGAGTAATCACTTGTGGGGGAAAAAAATCTCTAAACTTTTGTGTTAAAGAGTAAAGCAGAGGGTCACCTGGGTGGCTCAGTCAGATAAGCCTCTGTCTTCTGCTCAGGTCATGATCTCAGGATCTTAGGATCCAGTCCCGCATGGGGCTTCCTGCTCAGGGGGGAGTCTACTTCTCACGTTCCCCCTGCTTGTGCCCTTTTTCTTTCTCTCTCAATAAACAAATAAAATCTAAAAAAAAAAAAAAAAAAAAAAAGAAGAAGAGTAAAGGAGAAAAGAAGTAGGAAATCCCCTCAATAGTTTTATTTAGAAAAAAAAAAAAAAATCGCACCTATGCTACCCTCATGGTGACAAGTAAAAATAATAATGCAGGAGCAGAACTTGGTGGACACATTTTTAACCACATTTTAAACTAGATTATTAAAATTCACAGCATCAAGTGCAAGAGCACGGAATATAATTTACTCGATTTATACTCACTACTGCACACCTGAATGATTTCTACATGCCATGCTGCTTCTTCTTGGGTGGCTTAGTGGTTATTGTGGATGATGAACCCCACCCTTTTGATCAGATAAAGCTAAAATATGATGATGTAGGGAGGAAAAAAAAACCTTATATTTATCAGCCAGTGTTAAGAAGGATTTATAAGACATAAAATATCTAAAATGGAAATCTATCAGACTCTTTATTAAGTTTGCAACATTTTAAACAATATTATTGCTCATCAAGTTGCCTTTCACAAAGCTACAAGCTTCTGATGCATCTATGGTAATAGAGGACTTAACTGATTTTTATCATGCTTACCTCTGATTTTCTTAAAACAACATGAGCTTCAGGTAAATTATTTTGCATGCACCAGTAAGACTTCACCTGTGCAGTAAACAATCCACATAAGCGTGTTTTGTGGTCCTGAAAATCCCTTATTCCTTTTCTCTAACCCAACGGATACCCATACGCTCCTTCTGTGTGGAAATTCTGAAGCCATCACTGGCACTGGGCCTTTTGGTTTTGTCTTTTAAAGTCTCTAGACTCCTCTCCACCAATGGTACATGATGGGCTTCTACAGCCACTTCCCTTTGCTTTTCCAGGAAATCTTGTAACTGATCAGAATGCCTCTGCTCTCTACCTTGCTGCTAGAGTTATCTTTTTATTGTTTTACTTTTATTTATTTATTTTTATTTAAAAGAGTTTATTTATTTATCATTTGAGAGAGAGAGAGAGAGATTGAGAGATTGAGAAAAGAAGTGGAAGGAGGGACAGAAGGAGAAGCAGACTCCTTGTGGAGCAGGGAGACCAAGGTGGGAATTGATCCCAGCATCCTGGGATCATGACTTGAGCCAAAGGCAGAGGGTTAACTGACTGAACCACCTGGGCACCCTATTTTTATTTTTTAAAGACTTATTTATTTAAGAGAAAAAGAGAGAGTGTGTGTGCTCAGGTAGGGGTAGGGGCAGAGAGAAAGGGAGAGAGATCCTCAAGCAGATCCCTGAGGAGTGTGGAGGTGTAGAGCCCAACATGGGGCTGATCCCAGGACCTTGAGATCATGACCTGAGCCAAAATCAAGAGTTGGATGCCCAACCGACTGAGGCACCCAGGGGCCCCTAGAGTTATCTTTTAAAATGCAGAACTGATCATTTTATTCTTCTACTTGGAAACCCACAGTGAGTGGTTCATTGCTCACCACATGAGTTACTGGTGGGACAAGATAACTCTAGCCTTCATGGAAGGGCATAGCTACATCTCCAATTCATTGCCTCTAACCCCAAGCACTTTCTTCTGTGGTGGCCCCAGTATATTATTCAAATATTACCAGTTTTCATTTGTGCCTTTACTTAAAAGGTTTGGAAACACCTCTTCAAAGCAAGGATTCTTCATTGAGACCTGAGAACCCCTGGGAAAGCAATCTGTAGACTTCAGGATATTTGTGATCCTCCATAGTTTCTGGGAGTGGGTCCTCAAATAATCTATACTTAAAGGGGACTATACTTCCTAAAAAGTTTAAAAACCACAGCACCATGACACATGTTGGCCTTCACAATCCGTTCTCTACTATCTTTGTAACGTCAGCAACAGCCATTCTTTGCTGCGCACCTTCTACTCCAGGTACAGCAGACTGCTTAGCATTCCTCCAACCTGCCAGTGCTCTCCAGCCCTCGTCCTTCTGCAACCTTATCGTCATTGCTTCTTTCTTCTTACCTTGTGCTTTGGCAATAATGCATGGTTGACAAGTCTCTGAAATGTGCTTTCAAGGTCCAATGCTCCGTCACACACTGTCCCTTCAGCTTGGAATGCCTGCACGGTCTGCCTGGTGAACTCCTCCACATCTGTCAGGACCCAACTTAAACCTCCTGTATGATCTTCCCCCTACTCCTATTAGAAGAATTCTTTCCTCTTGCTTTTGTGTTGCCTTCCTATTTTTATTAAAATTTATGTTATTTTATATGTTATGTTAATATACTTTTATATATAAGTATATTAATACTTATGTTACATGACTTTTAATTTATTCTAAGGATTGCTGTATATTTTTCTCCCCACAAGACTATGTTACTTGAAAGTCGGTACCTGATTTATGCATCCTCCTTTTTTTTTTTTTTCTAATTTTATTTTTTATAAACATATATTTGTATCCCCAGGGGTACAGGTCTGTGAATCGCCAGGTTTACACACTTCACAGCACTCACCATAGCACATACCCTCCCCAACGTCCATAATCCCACCCCCCCAACTCCCCTCCCCCCATTAACCCTCAGTTTGTTTTGTGAGATTAAGAGTCACTTATGGTTTGTCTCCCTCCCAATCCCATCTTGTTTCATTTACTCTTCTCCTACCCCCTTAACCCCCCATGTTGCATCTCCTCTCCCTCATATCAGGGAGATCATATGATAGTTGTCTTTCTCCAATTGACTTATTTCACTAAGTATGATACCCTCTAGTTCCATCCACGTCGTCGCAAATGGCAAGATTTCATTTCTTTTGATGGCTGCATAGTATTCCATTGTGTATATATACCACCTCTTCTTTATCCATTCATCTGTTGATGGACATCTAGGTTCTTTCCATAGTTTGGCTATTGTAGACATTGCTGCTATAAACATTCGGGTGCACGTGCCCCTTCGGATCACTACGTTTGTATCTTTAGGGTAAATACCCAGCAGTGCAATTGCTGGGTCCTAGGGTAGTTCTATTTTCAACATTTCGAGGAACCTCCATGCTGTTTTCCAGAGTGGTTGCACCAGCTTGCATTCCCACCAACAGTGTAGGAGGGTTCCCCTTTCTCCACATCCTTGCCAGCATCTGTCATTTCCTGACTTGTTAATTTTAGCCATTCTGACTGGTGTGAGGTGATATCTCATTGTGGTTTTGATTTGTATTTCCCTGATGCCAAGTGATGTGGAGCACTTATTCATGTGTCTGTTCGCCATCTGGATGTCTTCTTTGCAGAAATATCTGTTCATGTCCTCTGCCCATTTCTTGATTGGATTATTTGTTCTTTGGGTGTTGAGTTTGCTAAGTTCTTTATAGATTTTGGACACTAGCCCTTTATCTGATATGTCATTTGCAAATATCTTCTCCCATTCTGTCAGTTGTCTTTTGGTTTTGTTAACTGTTTCCTTTGCTGTGCAAAAGCTTTTGATCTTGATAAAATCCCAATAGTTCATTTTTGCCCTTGCTTCCCTTGCCTTTGGCGATGTTCCTAGGAAGATGTTGCTGCGGCTGAGGTCGAAGAGGTTGCTGCCTGTGTTCTCAAGGATTTTGATGGATTCCTTTCTCACATTGAGACCCTTCATCCATTTTGAGTCTATTTTCGTGTGTGGTGTAAGGAAATGATCCAATTTCATTTTTCTGCATGTGGCTGTCCAATTTTCCCAACACCATTTGTTGAAGAGGCTGTCTTTTTTCCATTGGATATTCTTTCCTGCTTTGTCGAAGATTAGTTGACCATAGAGTTGAGGGTCTATTTCTGGGCTCTCTATTCTGTTCCATTGATCTATGTGTCTGTTTTTGTGCCAGTCCCATGCTGTCTTGATGATGACAGCTTTGTAATAGAGCTTGAAGTCCGGAATTGTGATGCCACCAACTTTGGCTTTCTTTTTCAATATTGCTTTGGCTATTCGAGGTCTCTTCTGGTTCCATATAAATTTTAGGATTATTTGTTCCATTTCTTTGAAAAAAATGGATGGTACTTTGATAGGAATTGCATTAAATGTGTAGATTGCTTTAGGTAGCATAGACATTTTCACAATATTTATTCTTCCAATCCAGGAGCATGGAACATTTTTCCATTTCTTTGTGTCTTCCTCAATTTCTTTCATGAGTACTTTATAGTTTTCTGTGTATAGATTCTTAGTCTCTTTGGTTAGATTTATTCCTAGGTATCTTATCGTTTTGGGTGCAATTGTAAATGGGATGGACTCCTTAATTTCTCTTTCTTCTGTCTTGTTGTTGGTGTAGAGAAATGCAACTGATTTCTGTGCATTGATTTTATATCCTGACACTTTACTGAATTCCTGTACAAGTTCTAGCAGTTTTGGAGTGTTTTGGGTTTTCCACATATAGTATCATATCATCTGCGAAGAGTGATAGTTTGACTTCTTCTTTGCCAATTTGGATGCCTTTAATTTCCTTTTGTTGTCTGATTGCTGAGGCTAGGACTTCTAGTACTATGTTGAATAGCAGTGGTGATAACGGACATCCCTGCCGTGTTCCCGACCTTAGCGGAAAAGCTTTCAGTTTTTCTCCATTGAGAATGATATTTGCAGTGGGTTTTTCATAGATGGCTTTGATAATATTGAGGTATGTGCCCTCTATCCCTACACTTTGAAGAGTTTTGATCAGGAAGGGATGCTGTACTTTGTCAAATGCTTTTTCAGCATCTATGGAGAGTATCATATGGTTCTTGTTCTTTCTTTTATTAATGTGTTGTATCACATTGATTGATTTGCGGATGTTGAACCAACCTTGCAGCCCTGGAATAAATCCCACTTGGTCGTGGTGAATAATCCTTTTAATGTACTGTTGAATCCTATTGGCTAGTATTTTGGCGAGAATTTTTGCATCTGTGTTCATCAAGGATATTGGTCTGTAGTTCTCTTTTTTGATGGGATCCTTGTCTGGTTTTGGGATCAAGGTGATGCTGGCCTCATAAAATGAGTTTGGAAGTTTTCCTTCCATTTCTATTTTTTGGAACAGTTTCAGGAGAATAGGAATTAGTTCTTCTTTCAATGTTTGGTAGAATTCCCCGGGGAAGCCATCTGGCCCTGGGCTTTTGTTTGTTTGGAGATTTTTGATGACTGTTTCAATCTCCTTACTGGTTATGGGTCTGTTCAGGCTTTCTATTTCTTCCTGGTTCAGTTGTGGTAGTTTATCTGTCTCTAGGAATGCATCCATTTCTTCCAGATTGTCAAATTTGTTGGCGTAGAGTTGCTCATAGTATGTTCTTATAATTGTCTGTATTTCTTTGGTGTTAGTTGTGATCTCTCCTCTTTCATTCATGATTTTATTTATTTGGGTCCTTTCTCTTTTCTTTTTGATAAGTCTGGCCAGGGGTTTATCGATCTTATTAATTCTTTCAAAGAACCAGCTCCTAGTTTCGTTGATTTGTTCTATTGTTTTTTTGGTTTCTATTTCATTGATTTCTGCTCTGATCTTTATGATTTCTCTTCTCCTGCTGGGTTTAGGGTTTCTTTCTTGTTCTTTCTCTAGCTCTTTTAGGTGTAGGGTTAGGTTGTGTACCTGAGACCTTTCTTGTTTCTTGAGAAAGGCTTGTACCGCTATATATTTTCCTCTCAGGACTGCCTTTGTTGTGTCCCACAGATTTTGAACCGTTGTGTTTTCATTATCATTTGTTTCCATGAATTTTTTCAATTCTTCTTTAATTTCCTGGTTGACCCATTCATTCTTTAGAAGGATGCTGTTTAGTCTCCATGTATTTGGGTTCTTTCCAAATTTCCTCTTGTGATTGAGTTCTAGCTTCAGAGCATTGTGGTCTGAAAATATGCAGGGAATGATTCCAATCTTTTGATAACGGTTGAGACCTGATTTAGGACCGAGAATGTGATCTATTCTGGAGAATGTTCCATGTGCACTAGAGAAGAATGTGTATTCTGCTGCTTTGGGATGAAATGTTCTGAATATATCTGTGATGTCCATCTGGTCCAGTGTGTCATTTAAGGCCTTTATTTCCTTGTTGATCTTTTGCTTGGATGATCTGTCCATTTCAGTGAGGGGAGTGTTAAAGTCCCCTACTATTATTGTATTATTGTCGATGTGTTTCTTTGATTTTGTTATTAATTGGTTTATATAGTTGGCTGCTCCCATGTTAGGGGCATAGATATTTAAAATTGTTAGACCTTCTTGTTGGACAGTTCCTTTGAGTATGATATAGTGTCCTTCCTCATCTCTTATTATAGTCTTTGCCTTAAAATCTCATTGATCTGATATAAGGATTGCCACTCCTGCTTTTTTCTGATGTCCATTAGCATGGTAAATTCTTTTCCACCCCCTCATTTTAAATCTGGAGGTGTCTTCAGGTTTAAGATGAGTTTCTTGTAGGCAACATGTAGATGGGTTTTGTTTTTTTATCCATTCTGATACCCTGTGTCTTTTGATTGGGGCATTTAGCCCATTAACATTCAGGGTAAGTATTGAGAGATATGAATTTAGTGCCATTGTATTGCCTGTAAGGTGACTGTTATTGTATATTGTCTCTGTTTCTTTCTGATCTACTACTTTTAGGGTCTCTCTTTGCTTAGAGGACCCCTTTCAATATTTCCTGTAGAGCTGGTTTGGTATTTGCAAATTCTTTCAGTTTTTGTTTGTCCTGGAAGCTTTTAATCTCTCCTTCTATTTTCAATGATAGCCTAGCTGGATATAGTATTCTTGGCTGCATGTTTTTCTCGTTTAGTGCTCTGAATATATCATGCCAGCTCTTTCTGGCCTGCCAGGTCTCTGTGGATAAGTCTGCTGCCAATCTAATATTTTTACCATTGTATGTTACAGACTTCTTTTCCCGGGCTGCTTTCAGGATCTTCTCTTTGTCACTAAGACTTGTAAATTTTACTATTAGGTGACGGGGTGTGGACCTATTCTTATTGATTTTGAGGGGGGTTCTCTGAACCTCCTGGATTTTGATGCTTGTTCCCTTTGCCATATTGGGGAAATTCTCTCCAATAATTCTCTCCAATATACCTTCTGCTCCCCTCTCTGTTTCCTCTTCTTCTGGAATCCCAATTATTCTAATGTTGTTTCGTCTTATGGTGTCACTTATCTCTCGAATTCTCCCCTCGTGGTCCAGTAGCTGTTTGTCCCTCTTTTGCTCAGCTTCTTTATTCTCTGTCATTTGGTCTTCTATATCGTTAATTCTTTCTTCTGCCTCATTTATCCTAGCAGTGAGAGCCTCCATTTTTGATTGCACCTCATTAATAGCTTTTTTGATTTCAACTTGGTTAGATTTTAGTTCTTTTATTTCTCCAGAAAGGGCTTTTATATCTCCCGAGAGGGTTTCTCTAATATCTTCCATGCCTTTTTCGAGCCCGGCTAGAACCTTGAGAATCGTCATTCTGAACTCTAGATCTGACATATTACCAATGTCTGTATTGATTAGGTCCCTAGCCTTTGGTACTGCCTCTTGTTCTTTTTTTTGTGGTGAATTTTTCTGCCTTGTCATTTTGTCCAGATAAGAGTATATGAAGGAGCAAGTGAAATACTAGAAGGGTGGCAACAACCCCAGGAAAATATGCTTTAGCCAAATCAGAAGAGATCCCAAATCGTGAGCGGGGAGAAAGGGGATAAAAAGAGGTTCAGAAAGAAAAAGAAAAAAAAAGAAAAAAAAAGAAACAATTAAAAAAAGAAAACCAATAAAGAAAAAATATAAAAAAGAAAAAATATATATATATGTATATTAGATAAACTAGTTAAAAAATGTTAAAAAAGAAAAGGGTAAAAGTTAAAAAAATTTAGCAGAAGAAGAAAAATAAATTGAAAAAGAAAAAAAAATTAAATTAACTGCAAGGCTAAAGAATCATGGGGAGAAAGCCATGAGTTCCATGGTTTGCTTTCTCTCCTTTGGAATTAGCTGCTCTCCTTGGTATTGAAACTGCACTCCTTGGTAGGTGAACTTGGTCCTGGCTGGGCTTCTTGTTGATCTTCTGGGGGAGGGGCCTGTTGTAGTGATTCTCAAGTGTCTTTGCCCCAGGCGGAGTTGCACCGCCCTTACCAGGGGCCTGGCTGAGTAATCCGCTCGGGTTTGCTTTCAGGAGCTTTTGTTCCCTGAGCGCTTTCCGTAGAGTTCTGGAGGGCGGGAATGAAGATGGCGGCCTCCTGGTCTCCGGCCTGGAGGAGCCGAGAGCCCGGGGCCCCACTCCTCAGTGGACCCTCAGAGAACAGCGCCCAATTACTCCCGTCACCCTGCCTCTGGCCGCGCTCCGAGCTGACCGAGCCTGCGACCAGTTCAAGGTAACCCCGAGCTTAGGGCTCACTCCTCGGCTCTGTCTCTGTAGCCGGCTTCCCCGTTCTAATACCTGTAAGCTCTGCGACACTCAGACACCCCCGATCCTTCTGTGACCCTGCGGGACCTGAGGCCACGCTGACCCTGCGTGGGCTTCACCCCGGTTAAGCCTCTGGAGCGATGTCCCTCAGCGGAACAGACTTTTAAAAGTCCCGATTTTGTGCTCCGTTGCTCCGCCGCTTGCCGGGAGCCGGCCCCTCCCCCCGCGGTCTATCTTCCCGTCGCTTTGGATTCACTTCTCCGCCAGTCCTACCTTTCAGAAAGTGGTTGATTTTCTGTTTCTAGAGTTGCTGTTCTTCTTCTCTTCGATCTCCCGTTGGATTTGTAGGTGTTTGCAATCTTTAGATAAGCTATTTAGCTGATCTCCCGCTACCTGAAGTAGTCTCGGCCTGCTACTTCTCCGCCATCTTGACTCCTCCCCCCCATCCTCCTTTTTTTTTAATGCATCTTCCTTTTTTTTTATTTTTAAGATTTTATTTATTTATTTGTTAGAGGGAGAGAGAGTGAGCGAGTGAGCACAGGCAGACAGAGTGGTAGGCAGAGGCAGAGGGAGAAGCAGGCTCCCTGCCAAGCAAGGAGCCCAATGTGGGACTCGATCCCAGGAAGCTGGGATCATGACCTGAGCCGAAGGCAGCCGCTTAACCAACTGAGCCACCCAGGCGTCCCTTTATGCATCTTTCTATACCCAGCATATTGTTCTCAGTTGGTGGTGACTTGCGTGTTTGTTGGATAACTCTTCCTTGATCCTCATCTCAATCTGTGAAACTCTGACCTGATCCTTGAAGATTAAAATGGTTAAAATATCACCTCTTGACTCCAGCAGGTTAGGGGGAGCTCTCTTCTCTGTGATATTTCGTAGTTCATAGTTATACAAGTCTATTAAATTGGTTATGCCTTCTCTTACCTCGCTCAGGTGTAAGAACCAAGAGCCTCCAGTTTGCAGAGTCAGCTCTGCTCAGTTTCTGGGCTTATTCTTATCAGTGGAGCAACGAGCACTGGGTTCAGCCCCACCTATAAATGTATTGCCCATCACTGCTGTCACCACCATGACCAAAACCAACTCTTACTTCTTTAGAACCCTAATGTTTTTACTTGCTGGTCCTTTCTCTCTGGAAACTGGATCTGTATATCCACTTGTCTGGGAAGCCTATTCCAAATGGGAGGATTTCACAGGAACCATAACACTCTGTCTTCCTCTTCGTATTCCTATCCCAACTTAACCATCAGTGCTCAACCAGATAGGGCCTAATCTTTCCCTCTGAAATGCTTATCATTCTGTTAAAGAAGGCTGAATTTAGAGCCAGTTTAGTTTTCCTGACCAGGGTCAGCCAGATCTGTTTTCTGCTTCATTCCATTCCCAAAAAGCCTGAAAAAAATTGTACAATGACAATGTTTAATAATCCCTAATGTTTAACACAATGACTCCTCTAGAGTGGATACTCAACATGAATGAACGGACAAATGGCCATCCAGTTAAAAAAAAAGAAAGAAAGAAAAAGAAAAGGAAGTAGGAAATAGCAGAGACTAGTGAATACTTTGTCTACAAAGGACAACTATTCCCTTGCTCTGGCCATTTCTTGACAGGCGAGAACATGGGTGGAGGGTTGCCAGACCTTCTACTTTTTCAAGCGAAGCTGGACATACAGATTTTTATGTGACTTTCTTGATATTGTGGCAAGAAGGAGCATATTTCCTGTCCAATGGGGTGTCCTCTTGCAGGATCATGTAGTCAAGTCAGACATTTGCCAGGGTGAAAAATATAAGGTAGTTTTCTCTCCTTGATTTTTAATGTGTGTTGAGTATCAGTATTTCTGGAAAGCAGGAGCAATCACAAAGGTTCCTCTTCAGGACTTATCGTGATAGAAACCATTTAGGCTATTTTGATTCTTGGCCATTGTTCTCCTCAGCCTATCATATGCTATTGCCAGAACAAGAAGATCCAAGAAGTCAGATTCTGGAGGCACCAGTAGCCTGAGACAGATAATTTGGGTCATGTTGACTGAAGAATAACTGTGTCCTAAAAAGGAGATCATTAATGTGGTTCCTTTGCCATCTTCTGCCAATGGCTTATGACAAGGAAGACCTGGCAAAATATAGGCTCAATAAATATTCATTGAGTACATGAATGAATGAATGATTGAATGAATGAATGAATAATGAAAAATTATTCCATATTTATAGAAATTTTTACAAAGATGACCAGTGTCTTTTCAGTGCAAATTTTCTTTAATTCAATATCATGAAAGTATTCATGGTTAACTAGAGGTTTTGTTTCGAATTTACTTCAGAGAACTTCTCTTTTTTATTTTTTAATTTTTATTTTTAAACTTAATTTTTATTTTAAATAGGGAAATATTTCTAGTGCTACAGGCATCAAGGTATTTAAAAGTCATCAAAATTAGGTGCATAGCAATCAAATGGATCATAGAGGCTTTCATCCTGAGGGCCGCAGAGCTACCCCCAAAAAGCCTTGCAAGGGGAACTCTTGCAAGAGCCCCATGTGAGGCAGCTACTCCAGGGAGAAGAGGGTGGAGGCAAGTCCGGCCAGCTGTCTGGAACTTCATGTCAGGGGCTGCCTCTCACAACCCCTCAAAAAGAAGCTTTCTTTTTTTAGTACACCACCTTGTATTAACTGGAGCCAAAAGTGAACTATTTGTAACTTTGTGCATCATAGGACACAATCAAGAGAGTGAAAAGTCAACTCACAGAATGAGAAAGTATTTGCAAATTATATCTGAGAAGGGATTAATATCCAGAATATATAAAGAACTCCTATAACTTATCAACAAAAAACCCAATTTTTTTGTTTCAAAATGGGCAAATTTTTTTTATCTGAATAAACATTTCCCCACAGAAAATGTACAAATGGCGAATAAACACATGAAAAGGTGGTCAACACCACTAGTCATTACTGAAATGCAAATCAAAACCATAATGAGATACCATTTTACACCCATTAGAGCGGCTATTATTAAAAACAAACAAACAAAAAATAAAAAGTGTTGGCAAAGATGTAAATGATTTGGAACCCTATGCATTGCTGGTGGGAATATAAAATGTATAACTGCTGTTACAGTGTGGTGGTGACTCAAAAAATTAAATGTAGAATTACTGTATGATCCAGCAATTCCAATTCTAGATATATATCCAAAAGAATTGAAAGCAGGGACTAGAACAAATATTTGTACATTCATGTTCTTAGCAGCATTATTCATAATAGCCAAAAAATGGAAACAACTTAATTATTCTTTGATGGATGAATGGATTACAAATAAGGTGACACTGTGTCTGTATATATAATAATATAATATATAATATAATAAACATAATGTAATGTAACACAAAATATAATGGAATATTTTATGTGTGTATGTATGTGTGTGTGTATTTATATATCCAGCCTTAAAAAGGAAGGAAATCCTGATGTGTGGTACAACATGGATAAACTTTGAAAACATTATGCTAAGCGAAAGAAGCCAGACAAAAAGGACAAATATTATATGATTCTGCTTATATAAGGTATCCAGAGTAGTTCAATTCACAGAAACAGGAAGTGGAATAGTGGTTATCAGGGGCCAGGGAGAGTGGGGAGAGGGGAATTAGTGTTTAATGAGAACGACGAAAAAGTTCTGAAGGTGGATAGTGTTATTGGTTGCACAATGACGTGAATGTACTTAATGCCACTGGATTGCACACTTAAAATTTTTTTTTTTTAAGATTTTATTTATTTATTTGTCAGAGAGAGAGAGAGAGAGAGGGAGAGAGAGCAAGCACACGCAGACAGAACGGCAGGCAGAGGCAGAGGGAGAGGGAGAAGCAGGCTCCCCGATGAGCAAGGAGCCCGATGCGGGACTCGATTCCAGGACGCTGGGATCATGACCTGAGCCGAAGGCAGCTGCCTAACCAACTGAGCCACCCAGGCGTCCCCACACTTAAAATTTTTTAGAAGGTAAATTTTATGATATGTATATTGTACCACAATTTTTAAAAATGGTTCATTCATAATCATGATCTTTATTGGTGGTTTACATAGGTTTTTATTTCTGTCAGGCTCTTTTGTGTCTTTACCCTAGTTCCTCCCAGATCAATTGTTCTACTCTCTGTGTATATGTACAGCCATAAGAATGTGGGGAGAGGGCGCCTGGGTGGCTCAGTGGGTTAGGCAGCTGCCTTCGGCTCAGGTCATGATCCCAGGTCCTGGGTTCAAGCCCCATATCGGGCTTTCTGCTCAGCAGGGAGCCTGCTTCCTCCTCTCTCTCTGCCTGCCTCTCTGCCTACTTGTGATTTCTCTCTGTCAAATAAATAAATAAAATCTTTAAAAAAAAAAAAAGAATGTGGGGAGAGGAAGAAAGGAGAGAGAGAGAGAGAAAAGAGAGAGAGAGAGAGGGAGGGACGGTGCTAAGACAAGCAGCTCCAACATTGCAATAGGTGGAATAAGTTAATGTGGGTACTAATCTCTGCAGTCTAACAACTTGTCTTCAGAGAGTCTTACCGCTCCAAGGATGTTTTGTTCCAGCTCTGGATGTTTTAAATGTGGTGTCATACAGCATTGTCTTGGCATGGGCATTGGCCATGGGGATTTGTTCATCAGAAGAAAAGTAATCCTTCCAACTTTCAGAAGCATGTGAGGGGGAGAAAGCATGATGTCCATCTCACTTTTCCAACATCATTGCCGGCACTCTGCCCAAGCCCATATAACCTCATGCCTAGACTCTTATGTTAGTTTCCTTCTTCCTTTTAATTCTTACCTCATTCAATATATATTACACTATTCTACCATATTGATTTTCTAAAATACCACCCTTTCTTAGTACATGACTTTACTTCCTATTTCATAAAGGCTATATCACGCATGAATGCTCTGAACTTCCTGCCCTTCCCCCCACTTCTAAAAATGTATCTGCATATGCTGTAATTTAGCCTCTTTTTCCTGTTCCAAAAGGAGAGGTTTCAAAACCCTAATCCAGCTACCTGTACTGGGGCTCTCATTCCCTCCCACCTCCTTCAGGACCAGGATCCATCAGCCATCTCTTTTCTTTCCTGTGCCTTCAGCCTCCTTTTCCTTTTAGCTCTTCCCCTTCAGCCTATAAACAAGCTCAAGGCTTAAAAAAAAAAAGGCATTTCTTAAGCTGCTACCCTGAATTTCTCCTACTCACTCCCAGGCTTCTTGAAAGACAGTGTTTCATTTGCTTTCTGTACTTTCTTCCCACCCCTGTAGGCTTCTGCCCCACCTCTCTACAGCAACTGCTTGATGAATGTTATCTCTAGCCCTTAGGTGCCAAATCCAGAAGGCAGTTTTCATTACTTATTTATCTAATCTGTCTGTGGCTTTGACACTTCGGGCTAAAATCTTTTTTGGGGGGCGGGGGGGGGCTGGTTTCACACCATTTCTCCTCACTCTAGAATCATCTCTTCTTACTTTGTCTCTGCCCACACTCAACTACGGGTGCATCCCACTGATCTGTCCTGTGATGTGTCTTCTCAGCCCATGTATTGAGGAGCTCTCCAAGCTGACGGCATCACCATAAACTGGTAATTCCCAAATCTCTTCGTCTCCCTCAGCTTTCTCCAGTTTGCTAGACTCGGGTGCATACTGAACATGTCCACTTGGACATGCAGCATATTTTATCGTAATTCCCTCTCCCCAGAGCAGTCCCTCTCACCCTGTTTTCCATATCTTGGTAAATAGCATGACCATCTATCAACTGCCCGTGTTAGAAACATGAAAGAGATTCTGTGTCTTTCCTCTTCCAATCCAATTAGGCATGAAGTCCTGTACATCTTACAAAAGTAACTCCTCAAGCCAATTTCCCATATTCATCTACCCTGCCTGGGTGGCTCAATGGGTTGAGCCTCTGCCTTCGGCTCAGGTCATGATCTCAGGGCCCTGGGACTGAGCCCTGCATTGAGCTCTCTGCTCAGCAGGGAGCCTGCTTCCCCCCACCCCCGCTTCGCCTGCCTCTCTGACTACTTGTAATCTCTCTCCCTCTGTGTCAAATAAATAAATAAAATCTTTAAAAAAATAAAAATAAAAATAAAATAAAATAAAATACTCTGCTGTAAAATTGTCAGTGGTGAGTTCAAATCTTTTGTAAGAACATCTGGAAATTTAAACCATACCCTTTATTTTATTCAAAAGTCAGAATATGACAATGAGATACTACTTCACATCCACCAGGATGGCTATCAACAAAACAAAGCAAAACAGAAAATAGCAAGTGTTAGCAAGAATGTAGGGAAATTGGACCCCTTGTGCACTGTTAAATGTAACTAACCACTGTGGGAACTATTATGGCAGTTCTAACAAATGAAACATAGAATTACCATAGGATATAGCAGTTCCACTTCTAAGTCTATATACAAAAACTTGAAAGCAGGCACTAGAACAGATATTTGTACACCCATGCTCATAATGGCATTATTCACAAAAGCCAGAATGTGGAAACACCCTAAATGTCCTTTGACATTGTCCATTCACAAATGGTATATATATCTGTATATGTGTGTGAATATGTATGTGTATTAGAATATATATAGATATATATGTATGTGGTATATATATACAATATATATTGCATATGAGCATCATGAAATGTTATTTAGTTTTCAAAAAGAATGAAATTCTGACACATGGTACAACATGGAAGAAGCTTGAGGACATTGTACTAAGTGAAATAAGTCAGGTACAGAAGGACAAGTATTGTATGATTCCACTTATATATGAGGTACCTGGAGTAGTCCCATTCATAGAGACAGGAAGTAGTAGCATGGTGGTTGCCAGGGATGGAAGAAAGGAATAATAAGGAGTGATTATATTATGGGCATAGAGTCTCAGTTTGGGATGATGAAAAAGTTCTGGAGATGGGTAGCACTGATGGTTGCATAATAGTATGGATACATTTAATGCCACTGAATGGTACCCTTAAAAATGGTTAAAACAGGGGCGCCTGGGTGGCTCAGTGGGTTAAAGCCTCTGCCTTTGGCTTAAGTCATGATCCCAGGGTCCTGGGATCGAGCCCCACATCAGGCTCTCTGCTCAGCGGGGAGCCTGCTTCCTCCTCTCTCTCTGCCTGCCTCTCTGCCTACTAGTGATCTCTGTCTGTCAGATAAATAAATTAAAATCTTTAAAAATTAGAATATATTGGGGCACCTGGGTGGCTCAGTGGGTTATGCCTCTGCCTTCAGGTCGGGTCATGATCTCAGGGTCCTGGGATCGAATCCCAAGTCAGGCTCTCTGCTCGGCAGGGAGTCTGCTTCCTTCTCTCTCTCTCTCTCTCTCTCTCTCTCTCTGCCTGCCTCTCTGCCTACTTGTGACCTCTGTCTGTCAAATAAATAAATAAAATCTTTGAAAAAAATTAAATATATTTCTCAGATTAATAAAAATTATCATTCTTGACATGTCTTCCTGTAGAGTTCCAAGAGTGTAGACTTTGTCCACAATGAGACAAGGGGGTGTGAACTAACTGAAGCAAGTGATATTTTGCCAGAAGGGTAGGAGGGGCCAGTTCTCAAAGACAGTCGGAGATGTCAAAGAACGCTCTGAAACTCCTGGGTCTTTAACTGAGAAGGTGACCTTAAGGAAGTCTCTATTCCTCCAGAAACTCAGATTCCTTTATTTGGATCCTTCTAGAAGTTCGGGGGGAGAGTATGTGTTTCCCAGTTTGAAAAGAACCCTTTCTACTTCTGTTAAAGCAAGCATTCATACAATGCACTCGAAAACAAAACAGAACTATAGTTAAGCGACAAAAACAAACAGTTTAAAAATACATACATTTCTGAAGTAATTACGATGAAATTCAAAAGCTGAATGAAAGAGAAAAGCGTCTCAAGATCAGCACAAAGCCTTTGGGAGCTCTAACAGGAAAATATGTATATGATTGTTAAGTGCCAAAGTAAATACGGCACACAAACCCAAAGCTTATCTGTGTGGTTTCCATAGTGTCAGTATATATATGCAAAGCTGGTCTGACTGCACTGAGACCCATCAAAGGTCATGGAAGTAAAAACAAAAGTCAGACTCTGTGTGACCCTTTGGCAAGCGAGTGCCAGGGTTTCTGGCCATTTCCTCATTTCTAGAGAAGCGAGCGAGAGGTGGCAGTAATGTTCTTTTCCTTCCTCTCCCCACCCCACCTCGTTTCTCTCCTCCCTCCGTCTTCTCCTCTCTTCCTGAATTAAAACATTATTTTCTTTGAGTCCCAGGAAACGAAATTCAGATTTACAGTGAAATGTTACTAATGAAAGGTTACTAATGAAAGATGACTAATGAAAGACCCATTCCTTTTAATATATGTTTATTTCCATGTATAACTGCATTATTGTTAAAATGAGAACTAGTTTCTTTAAAACTGACCTGTTTTGGGGGATAAATATGCACTCTTTTTAATTTTCCTCCTGCTTGTCAAATCACAAAAACTTCAGATAAATGAATAACACAAGTATGTCTGCTGTAGCAACGCAGAATCAGGATGAGAGGAACAGCATATCACACATTTTTCTTTGGTCGTGCTACAGTTTGGGGGTTTGAGGGCACAGATTAGGAGGCTACTGAAGTATTAGGTGGGTGTGGGTGACAAATTATATTCGTTGAAAAAGTAGCTACACTCAATGGCATGAATTTGCCTTGGTATTTAGAAGTTTAAATAGCAGCTGTGTAGTGAGGATACTTTTTGGTTTGGTTTGGGTTTTTTTGTTTTTGTTTTTGTTTGTTTGTTTGTTTTTAAGAGACTGTAGTGATTTACTGCTTGCTTAACGGTAGTGATTGATTGATTGATTGATTAATTGATTGACTGATTTTTCGGCAAGCTGTATGCCCAACTTGGGGCTTGAACTCACAACCCCAAGATCAAGAATCACATGCTGAACAGACTGAGCCAGCCGGGCTCCCCTGGATTTTTGTTTTTGTTTTTGTTTTTGTTTTTTCTTGAGTGGAAAGCATGGAAATGAAGAAGTAAGCTTATTCTACAAGCTTTTCTTGAATTATTAGTATATGCTGTGCACTCTGCCAGGTACAGTTGTGAGTTATTTGAAGCTCACATCTGTTGAGTAATTTCCCCAAGGTCTTGCTGCTAATCAATAACAGAACATAGGCCTTTGTAGTTCTAAAGTCCATGGTTTTAGCTTCTATCCTATGTTACCTCTTTTTTTTTTTTTTTAAATTTATTTGACAGAGAAAGAGATCATAGATAGGTAGGCAGAGAGTCAGGCAGAGAGAGAGGAGGAAGCAGGCTCCCTGCTGAGCAGAGAGCCCGACGCGGGGCTCGATCCCAGGACCCCGAGATCATGACCTGAGCTGAAGGCAGAGGCTTTAACCCACTGAGCCACCCGCTATGTTACCTCTTAATTCCATTTGTTAACAGGGCAGTGTTCTATCTACATTGTGTATCCCTTTATCTGGACTTCTCCCTCACACCTGACTCTCAGGCCCTATGGTTAAGGATAGTTCCCACCACTAGTGACTTGCTGACCACTACCACTACAGCTAATAGTACTTCTCCTATTAAATACTACTAATAATAATGATAATAATTGACAATTGATAGTATTCACTGAGTGCTTACTTTATGACTGAAACTCGGTTAAGCACTTTGCGAGCTTTATTTAATTTAACATTTTCAATGGTGCTTGAGGTCTATGCTCTGGGACAGACTCCTCTGAGGTTAGCTCTTATTCCCTTTATTTATAAGCTGTGTGACCATGGATAAGTTATTTAACTTTCCTGCCTCTTCATTTCTGCATCTGTAAGAAGGAAATAATAAAAGTGTCTATCTAAGAGAGTTGTTGGGAAAATTAAGTAATATAGGGAAATAGTATACATAATCCATACTGACTACAAATTATTGGTATTAATACAAATACTATTGATAATGTCATCCATCTATAAAAACCCTGCCGTGTTTATATAGCCCAGTTATGAGGCCTCTCGTCTTGGTGTCCCCCTTTTGTAAAAATTCTGATTCCCTGCCTAGAACTGAAACCACTATGGACACTTAACCAATGGCTGGATCTTTAGTACCTTGTGCTCTGCTGCTGGGAACTGGATCTTGTCTCCTACATCTTCAACTACTGGCTGGGATGCTACATATCACTCACTTCCAATGGAGCCGGGATGCGCTACTACCTGATTCTTAATATCTCCATTGTTACCATAGCCCAGGAAAATTAGACCCCCTTAGCTTGGTATTGATCAGGTTCTAGTCCAACAGTATTCTTTACTAACTCTAGTTTAAACTGCTGAGTGTCTCCTGTCTCGCTCAATCCTGCTTCTTGCTCTTTCCTCCTAGCTATGTTTAGAATTATAGTACCCCTTGAGGTCAGACTCACCTAAGGTTCAGCATGTAGTATCACTACAGAGGAGTCGAAGAAGAAAATACATAGTCCCATTCTGAAAGAATTATAAGCTTCATAAAATAGAAAAACATGCAAGACATAGCTTATACCCACCCTTGGATGCCATTGGCCTTGTCGGCCTTGCATTCCAAGCCATCAACTCCTCCTTGAAATCTTCTATGGGATACCTACTCTATGCCTCACACAATGCTGCTGTGTGGAGCGAACTAATTGCTTGTCCAAGAATATTGGGCTTTCCCTTTGGTTATCACTGTGTAGCCAGCAACCAGCCATATGTCCAGAGTCTCTGGCTGCTTCTCTCATTTATGGGCTCAGATGAAACACTTCAATACAGGGCGTGGGATTTGGTTTTCTGTTCAGTTAGATGTTATATTCAGAAGTATGGGATCCTAAACCAGTGGAAGCCAGGAGATCAGAGGGAGTCAAATTGATTCATTCTCTCTCTTCTTGCCCTCCCGTCCATTCTCAGGCATAGTTTCCAGTGTGGCTGAGCAGATGAAAACTTGCGAGTGATAGTCTCAGTCTCTCCATGGCTTATTATGAAGTAATGACCAGCATGGTGACCTTGTGTTGCTTACTTACTCTTCTCACACTTAACCTTCTTTGTTCCTCACTCTCACTGCCCTGGGATTGCACCTCCCATACAAAGTTAATCACTTAATTCATGCATTAGGCTCTGCTTTTGAGAAATGAACAGACCCCAGAACTCCAAAATTTGAGACTCTTGAGCCAAAGAATGAAAGGAGGGACATTAGGTTGAAAAGGAGAGAAGACATAGAATAAGAAGGGTTCTTACATGGCCTGGTGTTCTTTCTGATACCTCATCATCTTTCTCCACACAACCTCTCTCACTACAACTTCCTCCTTCCCCAACACACACCCCACTCTACCCTAACTAAAATTGTTTTGCCTTCAGGGTTAACACTGAGCTCAGCATTGCGCTTCCACAACTGTTTTGCCTAAAGGGAAAGAAAAAATCACTTTAACTGTTGATAAATCCTTTCATTCCACAATTAGAGATAAGAAGCTTAGAAATACAAATATCTGAATCAGTCTTAGCTAGAAAAGATGATATCACACTCATTCCTGTTTTCATGGGGGAGGAGAGTTGCAGGGCAAAAAGGCAGTGGGCGCTTGGTAGGGGACAGAGCAGCCTGGAGGCAGGACAGATTACCTTATCCAATTATGCAATTCATTCATGGCTGTGCACTGCCCATCTTCATCTGAGAATAAGCGAAGGAAAGCCGGGCATAGTGGTCTGTGGGGATAGACACAGGCAGATTATAATGGAAACTATGATCAGATAATAAGCTTAAGCAGAGATCTAATCCATGATAGAATACGTATTAAAAATGGACAGAATTCTATCTGGAATGTCAACTGTATTAAATAAGGGAATTGTAATGCTGGGTATTATGGAACTGAATGAGCATTACCGTTCAAATTTTGTTGCAACACACGTTATTTCAAGGAAATCCTTTATGGAAGAAAATCCAAATCTAATCTTGGAGTGATAGGCTATCTTCTTAAAATCAAGTTTGTTACTCTTTATCAGCCAAACATGGATAGGACCTTAAGGTTCATTGTATAAGGTGTCGTCAGTAGGGGTGTGAGATCCTAGAGAGGAAGATCGGTAAGAACTGGCAAAGTGTGTAGTAAAAAGTTATAATCCTATGAAGTTCCCAAGCATGGTTTTTAAAATCAATTTCTCCATATGTGCCCCGAAATATTACTTTCTTCACTTTGTTGAGTGTCCTTGTTTGCCTTTGATGTTCTAGTCATGTCACCATTTTGAATAAGGTCATAGATGTGTCAGTGTTGTTGCTTAAGCTTATGCATGTTGTAGCTATGTAATAGCACAAGAATCCCTGTCCTAATGAATCCTTTTAGTTATAACCTATTTCTCAAACATTTGGGTATTTGTGTAGTTAATTTTAGTTAACCTAACAATCAGAAGAAAAGCGTATGCCTGTATCCTATGAGTGTGGTCCATGAAACAAGAGGAACTTCTTCATGACAGTTAAAAGCTCCCCATAGTCCCATAAGCTAATGAAAATGAAATAGAGTCACACTTAGTAGCAATAACAGATTAATATTTAATTGAAAATAACTATTTTTAGGCGTGCCTAGGTGGCTCAGTCACTTAAGCCTCTTACTCTTGGTTTCAGCTCTGGTCATGATCTCAGGGTTATGGGATTGAGATTCCTCCCTCCGGCTCCACACTTACTGGGGACTCTGAGATTCTCTCCTCCGCCCCCACCCCCCACTTACGTGTGTGTGCTCTCTCTCTCTAAAGTAAATAAATAAAATCTTCTAAAAAATAAAATAAAATACTTTTAATTCACATTTTTTATGTTTCCACAGCCCACTGGAAATAATTTTTATTCCAAAATTTAGTAATGTGAAATATTAGTTTTTCTATTGAAAAATGTAATGGTTTAACAAAATGCAAAGTTTTTGGGTTTTTTTTGTTTTGTTTTTTTACAATGCAAAGTTTTCATGCATCTCTCTCTCTCTCTCTCTTTTTTTTTTAAGATTTCATTTATTTATTTAATTTTTAATATTAAAAATTTATAATAATATAATAATATAAATAATTTTATTTTATTTATTTATTTATTTATTTATTTATTTAAGAGAGAGACACAGTGAGAGAGGGAACACAAGCAGGGGGAGTGCAAGAGGGAGAAACAGGCTTCCAGCTAAGCAGGGAGCCCAATGTGGGGCACCATCCCAGGACCCTGGGATCATGACCTGAGCCGAAGACAGCCGCTTAATGACTGAGCCACCCAGGTGTCCCCGCAAAGTTTTTATCTTATGCTCCTGTAGGTCAGAAGTCCAGTAGGGGTCTCACCAGGTTGAAATCAAGGTTTCCTCAGGTTTACATTCCTTTCTCTTGGTGCTTTGGGAGTTTCCACTTCCTTCCTCATTCCAGTGTTGACAGAATCGATTCCATGTGGTTGAAGGACTGAAGCCCCATTTTCTTCTTGGCTGTAAACGGAGGGCCACTCTTGACTTTAAGAGGCTACTATATTCTTTGGCTCATGGCTGTCTTCCTCCATTTTAAAAACTGATGATGGTGGGTGAAGTCTTTGTTGCTCCTGTCTCTGATCACAGCTGGAAGATTTCTGACTAGACTGGGTCCACCTGGTTTATCCAAGGTTATCTGGATGAACAATCTCCAAACTCAAGGTCTATAACTTCAACCACATCTGCAAATCCCTTTTGCTGTGTAAGTCAACATAGTTACAAATTCGGAGATTAGGATGCAGTCATCTTAGGGGGTAAAGGGTCGGGCATTATTCTGCCTACCACACATAAGGGAGCACACGGGTGAGGGAACAGAATCATGCTCTAGGAGAGAGCTGTACTTTATGTGTTTTGTTTTGTTTTGTTTCAGTAAAATGTCCTCCCAAACATTTTCTCTATAGATGATTTATAGCTCTTCAAATTGCATGCTTACTGATTCACTGTTCATAACTAAAACCAATTGAAGAAAGCCTTCATCATGAAGCATGGCTTACTGGAAATGTTCTCTGTTGCTAGAGGTTCTGTTGGACTATCCTTATTGGTGCACTACATCAACCAGCATAACAGCCTCCGGAGGCTTCTGGACAACCAGATCTTTGGATCCTACAAACTGCCTTAGATATTTAAATTGAATTACAGTGAGTCTCCAGAAGTATATAGCTTGACTGGAGACTCTACTCCAAATTTTGGGATACCTTACCAGTGGAATGGGCTAGTTCCAGGCCTCTCTAGGGGCTCAAAGTTACTTTTGGGGAGCCTCCAATGAAGATATTATTTACTCCAGATATTTCAAAGTCAGACTTACTGGTGGTCATTTTCCATTTCTATCTGGGTTATTGATTTATGTTCCTGGGTTATTGTAGTAATCTACTCACTCAGCTCCCACTTCCAGTTTCTCCACTGCAATCCCTCCTCTGTGTTATCAGGAAAGAAGAAGATTCTCAACTTTTTATTTGTCATAACATACAATACACTTCCAATAGTAAGTGCCTCATAATGGTACTTCTCCACACAAAGTTCTGTTAAGTTTATAAAAGAATCTCAGACCATTCTGAACCCCCAAATGTGGACCAAGTGATTCTGCAAACTCCTTTTTACTCACTTTTAGGGGGAATGTGATTATAATATAAAAAAAAAACCTTCTTATCATTGTTATAATACTTATCTGCTGCTTACTATGTGCCAGATATTGTCCTAAGTACTTTATGCATGTTAAAACCTATTTAATCTTCATATCAACCCCTGAGGCAGATGCTATTATTAAACCAGTTTTACAGATGAGGGAAATGAGATTAAGTGACTTGCTCACAATCATACAGCTAATAAGTGACAAAGCTGTGATTTGAAGATTTTATTTATTTATTTGACAGACAGAGATCACAAGTAAGCAGAGAGGCAGGCAGAGAGAGTGGGGGAGGCAGGCTCCCTGCTGAGCAGAGAGCCTGATGTGGGACTTGATCCCAGGACCCTGGAATCATGACCTGAGCGGAAGGCAGAGGCTTTAACCACTGAGCCACCCAGGCGCCCTCAGAGCTGTGATTTGAACTCGAATTCCTCACTTTAGGATAGTAGCTAAAGAGTATGGGGTTCTCTGTGAAGTGATTAGAAAGGGTCTAAGACTGAGAATGGTGAGGACTGCATGTATGTGTGACTATACTAAAAAACCACTGAATTGTATTCTTGATAAGGCTGAATTGTACGCAAATTATATCTAATAAAGCTGTTTTTAAAAAATCCTCTGGCGGGGGTGCCACCTGGGTCACTCAGTCATTTAAGCATCTGCTTTTGGCTCGGGTCATGATCTCAGGGTCCTGGAATCGGGCCCCATGTTGGGCTCTCTGTTCAGAGGGGAGCCTGCTTCTCCACCTCCCTCTGTGCTCTCTCTCACTCTCACTCTTTCTCTCAGGTAAATAAATAAAATCCTAAAAAAAAAAAAAAAAAAGTCTTCTGGGAAACGTTTAAAAAGAGAATCTGATTTCTAACTTCTGCCTCCCCCCACTGCCATGTCAACCTCCACCTCTGAGATTCCAATTTAATAAGCCTGAGCTGGTTCTCTGGAAATATGTATTTTGTCAAAGGTGCCTTGAGTGATTCTGATGATAATCTACATCTGAATATATCACTGCTTTAGAGCGGGCGGTTACTTCAGCTGATATCTAATCCAAAACTGGGCCAAACAGTAGACCTGGCTCTTTATAACCAGCATGATTTTCTGGGTGGCTGGTGGAAGACCAAGTAGCTCAGAGTAGGCCACAGTCACTGAACACCAGGATCACAAAGTCTGCTGGGGCACTGTTGGTCTAAGGGCAAAGTAACATTCAATACATTCTGGAAGGGGTTGTCTGGGTGGCTCAGTCCTTAAGCGTCTGCCTTCAGCTCTGGTCATGATCTCAGGGTCCTGGGATTGAGCCCTGCATCAGGCCCCTTGCTCAGTGGGGAGGCTGCTTCTCCCTCTCACACTCCCCCAGCTTGTGTTCCCTCTCTCACTGTGTCTCTCTCTGTCAAATGAATAAAAATGAAATCTTTAAAAATAAATAAATAAATAAATAAATTCTAGAAGAATGTTGTTTTACAAAACATCCTGATATTCTTACACAGCAAGTTTATTTTTTCTTACAGTTTTGGTGATCCTCTTTTCTCCATTATAAGCAAGTTCCAAAAGTTCTTCCTCAGTTGCTTTCTTTTTTTCCTTAATATAGCAAGTGTGTTTATAATGGAGTACTCTGTTTCTGAGGGGTGGAAGTGAGGAGTGAAAAGAATTACTTAATATAGAGAAAACATATTAATCCCATGAGACGGAAGTATAAGAAGTAATGGACAAAAGCTTAGTGTTTGAAATTTCATATTTTAATGATAGTTTAGCTAAATGAGCACAAAATACATTTGAGGAATTGAATTGACAGGAAAGCTGGAAAGGGCTGTAATAAATAATCTTCTAATTACTGTTTAACCATATTTCATGCATTTGAATATTTAGCCAGGTGCATTTCTGGGGAGGGGGTTCTATTCATACTGCAACTCTGAAAAGAAGACTACATTTTATTATTCTAAAATTACAGATGCATCTCAGTTTCTTTAGAATGTGATATGCTTTTGCTGACTAAACAGCATTACCTCTTAGTAGAGCCCAGTGCTATAATTTGACCCCTCTGGCAAATTAAATACAATTATGCAAACTACTAGGATTTGGGTATAATCTAATTAATACGGTACATATGAAGCAGATAGTAATTTCCCTGGTTGAAAACTAGATTGCCTTCTTTCACGTTTGAACTATGTTTTAGAAAAACATTGTCCTATGTAAGCAAGACTTCGTTATCTTATGTATTCTATTTGTTCAGCTCTGTGACGGACATGTTTAGAAAAATAAAGCCAAAATTGGAATATTCAAATGATAACATTTTGTTCAGATATTTAAAATTACAAAACAGAATATTACATGAAACTAGGAAAATAATTCCTTTTGAGTTGATTGCTTTTGTCTAGTAAAGTGTAAATGGAACGCTATTTTAATTTTTTTCTCTTTATATGGCTAAAATTAGGGTTAAATATGATTTAATGGAAATAATTCCGTTCATTGAAACACAAATTTTTGGGAGTTGAAATTAACCTGGATTAAGCTTCCTGAATGATATTTATAATCACTAAATACAGAATACTATGTTTAAAATATATGAATCACATTAACATTAATCAGTACCACATGTGTGCACTAAGCAGAAATCAGGAAAGATTTGCTTTTGTTCCCTTTACCAAGAAAACTAAAGAAATTATCCCTCTTATACAGAAAAAAGAGAAACTTTTTTCCTTTTTCTTTTTTTCCTTTCTACAAAAGTGAATTTCATGTGTAAGAGGAATTCTGGCTTAATAGCACTGAATATGAGTCTTTTGTACAAAGGAAATGTACAGGGTGTACCAAGGCTTCTTGTGTGGAATTGTCATTTCCAAGTGTGTGAACACAGTCTGCTCATTTGTTCCTTAGCTTCTTGGGGACACTGCCAACAAGGATGCCAACTCTCAAGCTGTATTGTGCAAGGATTTCCAGGCCACAAAGATCTGGACTTTTTTTCATAGGTAATGTCAATGTCATAAAGGCCCCTAAACAGCTGTTGGGGGAACAACTTTTAGAAAGCAGTGGCCTGTGTTAGTTCTTTGTTCTGTGTTAGCAGAGAAATGCTCAGTTTAGCGGGTGAAGAGGAAAACAGTTCTGTTAGGAATTCAAATACTATCTTCTATAATTTGCTTGTAAACCTGAAATGACAAGTATGTTCCCAAGACATCAAGAAATATTAGCTGTATTTGTGTTGTGAGTATGTGTAATGGTGCAAATAAATAACCCCATTTCAAAGTCACCTTTCCAGCTATTTTCAATATGCCAGAAGTTTCCCCACTATGGGCTGCTGACCCCTGGGATGGGGAGTGGGAGCACAGAATCAGCAAAGAAGTAGGGGTAGGGTGGGCAATAATCCATATATATATATGTCAATTTTCATAATTGAATGATCTTAGAAATTCAACCACTGTGATGTGATAGGGGAGCACCCTCAAATGTTTCATATCAAAGACAAAAATCATTTCATATTTTGAAATTGCATCACAATAAGCCAGGGTAGAATGAGTAGGTGAGGTACAGATGACATAATACTGGTCGTGAGTTGATAAAGTTGGATGATGGATATATGGAGATTTAGTATAGTCTTTCCTTTTAAGTTTGTGGGGTTTTTAAAAAATTTCCCTTATTATAAATTTTAAAATTATTATACCTCAAAAGTCTGGGCACCACACTTTATATTAAATTGTCGAGTAATTTGTTTACAAATTCTTCCATTGGATACTCAAGCAGGCAAGCTGTTCAAAGAGAAGGTTAATTAGGTTACTGAAGACTACGTAAGACATAGTTGTCAATCACTTGTTTACTCTGGGACTATCCAGATGTACTATTTTTACACTGAACCTAATCTTTACCTTGCACCAAGAATTAAAAAAGGGAAAACAGCATTCGTACGTCTATAATGGGTTATAGGATGTATTGATTGAGAGAAACCTAAAAATTAAAATGCTTTTCTCACTGTCATTTGTTAAGTCCTTTCTCGTCCCTCCCTCTCTCTCTTCCCCTCTCTGTTTTTCTCTAATGCAGCTATATTTACCCTAAGTTTACAGAGAATGACCTATTTCAAAATCGAAGTGGCAAACACAAATTAGAATGCATCCTTTTAGTCTGCTCCTCACAACCAATCCGTCTTCGGCAACTGTTCTACTTTTCTTTAGCCTTGGCAAGCTATTCAGAACAACATTTCCTTCTTTTCATTCTGATGCTGGACGATTGTTTGGTGCTGATACGACACTGGCTTTTCCCATAATTTAGCCTAGAGAGTTTTACACTAGAGAGTTTCAATGTGTTTAGATTGTAAAGCTTTCTCCGAACACTTTAGTAACGGAACTCCATTCTAATGGCCCCAATGAAGTTGTTTTAAAGACTTTTCCCTCTGAGTTTTCATCAAAATTCGGTTCTGTATTAATGTTGGTGGTTTATTGTCACTTTACCCCAGAGATAAATTAAAACTTGTACAGAGATTGTCATTTCCTGTTCAATGTGTTTTGTTCCTGTGTACAATGTCAGCCTTTTTATTTACGTTTATGCCATTCCATGGGGGTACGTAACTTCCTGATGAGTCATTGGGAATAACTCTTGGAAAACTAATACAATCCCACATGAAGTCCAGGTGAGTTAGGTTAGGGGTGAAGGATTATGTGATCATGGGTACGTGTGTTCCTTTATTATGTAAGAGAAATATCATTCACCATAGCATGGTTTATCACTACAGGTCACAAAATTGTTTTTACATCAGTTTCTTACATTCTTCTTTCCTCCTGATATACCCAAGGAGCTGGTCAGTAGGTTTTAAAATGTATACATAGAAAAACTAGGCAGACAATTGTAAGAGACATTGAGTTACCGAGAGACAAATAATTCAATAGCTTATGTTTTCTTTAATAAGGAATAGCTAGGAGTCTCTATTCTCTGGGTAGATCTTCTGCCTCCCACAGTAGATTTTAGAAATAGCTGCATTTCTTAGGCATATGTCTAGTGGCATAGTGGTCTTTAAACTTTCCAGTTCACATAGAAATTAATAGCATTTTGAAAATGTTTGTGTCCCTCTTGCACATTGTTACAGCTGAAAATTTTTATTGTAAGTACAAATAGATGCAGATGATGTAATTTTCTTCATGTTGTAAATATTCTATTGGAAAATAAATCTCCTATTTTGCTTTTTTAATAGTAACTAATGGGATCTAAATACTGTAGCAATTTAATGCCCCACCATCCCCTTAAAAAAGTAAATCATTAATCTTTGTTTACAGGTATTTATGTCAATTTCCCCCTTAAACTTATGGCTTCATTCCACTTCATCCATGGAATTTTATTCTAATATAATATCTATTTATGCTTGATTATCTTTCATTGATGACCCTATGACGTTTTACTTCAACAAAAATATTTATATAAATTGAAATTTACAATTAAAAATATTTCATGTAGCCACGAGGCTCAAACTTTTTCTGAAATGAGTCACCATTAAAATGATTATTAATACACCATTGATCAAAAAATTTATAGTATTTGACTTCAAAGTAAACTCAATTTTATTAGAGATACATCTCAGTGAAATGGATGTGAGGTGAATTTTAGATTCTACCTTTTTTCCCTTTTGGGGCTTTTATTTTATTTTATGATTAGTTCATGTATCTATTCGTGAATAGTTGTTGCTTATTGCTGGAATGAGACAGGTTTAGCATCAACAAACTTCTAGTTTTATTTTTGTAGTTGCATATCCTAAGAAGCCTTATTCATGTACATAAGTAGATAACTCTGAAAGGAGGGCTTTTTGTTTGTTTAAAAGAGAATTTAATTAAACTCTTTCTATTGCTTCTGAGTCATAGGTCCCAAATCACTTGGTAACCTTTAATTTAAAAATTGGAGATTGATCAGTGGACAACTTCATGAGGTTTCATACTTGGCCACTACTTCCCACTGCCTTCCTTCTAGGACCATCTAAGTGAGGAACTGAGAGCTTAAAAGGTTCTTCAAGACCTCCCAGATCTCATTGTCCTCTCAGCCCAAGGGCAGTCCTATCACTGCTGATTCTCTGACTAGCCAGTCAGTGGGTGGTCAGCAGTCAACATACGCATAGACTTGGCCCTTCCAACATGCATCTAATCAGAGTCATGGTAATTTCTAGGTGACTCAGTGAAGGGGAAGCTCCAGATGGTGTTTCTATGGTGGAATGATAGTCTTCATTCTTATCTTCATCTGTAAAATGTGGATAATATTAATATCTACCTCCCAGGGGGGCCTGGGTTGCTCAGTACATTAAGTGTCTGCATTCAGCTCAGATCATGATCTCACGGTCCTGGGATCGAGTCTTGCATAGGTTTCCTGCTCAGCGAAGAGCCTGCTCCTCCCTCTGTTCCTCTCCCTCTGATACTCTCCCCACTCACGCTCTCTCTGTCTCTCTAATGGATGAATAAAATCTTTAAAAAAAAAAAAATATCTACCTCACAGGATTGATTGAAGGGTCATTTGGGATGATACATGTGATACTTCTTGGGAAACAAAACTGTGACACAAATATTAGTTGATCCACTAGTTGAGGGTATTTGAATGTCATCTGTCCCAACCCTCTTGGTCAGACAAATTGGATCTGCTTACATAGCACCAAGCTAAGAAACATACAAAAATGCAGCCCACCCATTTGGATCTGCTGCTGTTTCTTGTTCTCTGATGGCTTGGTTCTCCAGCAAGGATTTCGCCAACCTCAGTACGCTCCTCCTTGCTTTGATGAGAATTTGGACACTGAGAGGTACTTCTCTCAGCAGCTGCTCCTAAGATAATCTTCAGTGCTTTCTCTCTCATTCCATGTGTGGTACAGTGCTGAGCAAGAGGCCCTCCTGTCTTCTTCCTTGGTCTCTTGCAGGCTGGACTGATCACAGACAAAAGCCCTCACTGGAGAAGGCAGACGGGATAAATTTGTGCACACACAGATGAGCCTTTAAATGAATCAAGTTGTTCAGTAAAACAGTAGATAAAACTAACACTTTACATTAAGGAAGTTTAAGGAAAAGTGACTAGAGGGATTTAACATCCAGTTGTGTACAACTTTTTTTCTTTTTTTTCTTTTTTCTTTCTTTTTTTTTTTTTGCTTTTCTAAATTTTTAAAAAAGATTTTATTTATTTATTTGACACACAGGGAGAGAAATCACAAGTAGGCAGAGAGGCAGGCAGAAAGAGAGGGGGAAGCAGGCTCTCCGCTGAGCAAAGAACCCAATGTGGGACTCGATCCCAGGACCCTGGGATCATGACCTGAGCTGAAGGCAGAGGCTTAACCCACTGAGCCATCCAGGCACCTTTTTCTAAATTTTATTTTATTTTTAAATTTTTTCAATGTTCCAAGACTCATTGTTTATGCACCACACCCAGTGCTCCATGCAATACGTGCCCACCAGCAGGCTCACCCAACTTCCCACCCTCTTCCTTCCAAAACCCTTAGTTTGTTTCTCAGGGTCCACAGTCTCTCATGGTTTGTCTCTCCCTTGTTTATCCCAATTCACTTTTCCTTTCCTTCTCCTAATGTCCTCTGTATTATTCCTTATGCTCCACAAGTAAGTGAAACCATATGATAATTGACTCTCTGCTTGACTTATTTCACTCAGCATAATGTCCTCCAGTCCCATTCATGTTGATATGAAAGTTGGATGTTCATCCTTTCTAATGGAGGCATAATATTTCATTGTATATATGGACCATATCTTCTTTATCCATTCGTCTGTTGAAGGGCATCTTGGTTCTTTCCCCAGTTTGGCAATTGTGGCCATTGTTGCTATGAACACGGGTACATATGGCCCTTCTTTTCACTACATCTGTATCTTTGGGGTAAATACCCAGTAGTGCAATTGCAGGGTCATAGGGAAGCTCTATTTTAAATTTCTTAAGGAATCTTCACACTGTTTTCCAAAGTGGCTGCACCAACTTGCATTCCCACCAACAGTTTAAGAGGGTTCTCCTTTCTCCACATCCTCTCCAACACTTGTACAACTTTCTTTTGATAAAAATATCAATTAACAATATTTCTATGGTGAAAAACCAGAAGAATCAAAGAATTCTTAACAAAGACTTTACTGTATCTTTTTGTTTTTTCTTTCTTATTCCAAACTCATTGTGATTTACTGGCCAGAATCTTGCTTCAGATTGATGCTATATTTTTTTTAAGATTGATTGATTGGTTGATTTATCTATTTATCAGAGAGAAAGAGTACAAGCAGGGGGAGCAGCAGTCAGAGGGAGAAGAAGGCTCCCTGCTGAGCAAGCAGCCCCATGTGGGATCAATCCCAGAACCCTGATCCTGACCTGAACCGAAGGCAGACACTTAACCAATTGAGCCACCCAGGTGCCCCTGGTTTGATGTTATGTAACACTGGGGCAGTAAACTCAGTTGTGGGGTATTGAGTAGAAAATTCTTTTCCAGACTCCAGGGTCAATCAGTTTACACTTTGATGACACTTAAACTTGGAGATCTTGATTAAAATGTTGGGAAAGTTTACTGAGTCAGCAACATTTCCTGTGAACCCACAGAAAGTGTGACACTGTAGTATTTAGTAAGTATGCGGCACTTTATTGATCTGAAACCCTCCTCAAAAGTGAAACTTACTCACCGTAGAAAGGATAACCCCATCCATTAGTAGAAGAAGCCTCTACCTTCTATCTACTCACAACTCCAAGTCTGGTAAACCTTTTAATCTTTACTTGTACTTGGGTCAGAGGCAGTGATGACATCCAGTCACTGATAAAGAAATGAGCTGGGAATACAGAGAATAAGATGCTAGAAGATGAGACTTAATTGAATATAAGTAACTCCAGGCTAACTAGTATGGTGCTAGAAATCTTACAGATGCTCAGTTAATATTTGTTATTGAAGCCATTCAGGCATCCTTGCTTTTTCAAAATCTCTTTGCAAACAGTACATTTGAGCTTGTCTGGGCTCTGACATTCATCTCGTATTATTTTCTCTGCACGGAAGAAAACACATTCTTAGGTCTTTTAAGATTGCTTGTTGTTGTAAAACTCCTATTTTTTTTTTTTTACATTTATAGTCCCCCTATAATTTAACATTCTCAAAAATCTACAGTTATTCTCCTTTGCTTTTTTTTTAAAATTTTATTTATTTATTTGACACAGAGAGAGACAGCAAGAGAAGACACACAAGTTGGGGGAGTGAGAGAGGGAAAAGCAGGCTTCCCACTGAGCAGGGAGCCCCATGTGGGGCTCGATCCCAGGACCCAGGGATCATGACTTGAGACGAAGGCAGACGCTTAACGACTGAGCCACCCAGGCTCCTCTCTCCCTTGCTTTAAAAAAAAAAAAAAAAAAAAAAAAATTATTGTGGTAAAATATACATCACATTAAATTTATCATTTTAATCATCTTAAGTGTACAATTCAGTGGCATTAAGTACATTCACAATGTTGTGTCACTTTTTTTTCTAGCTGAACAGAATTCCTAATGTGTTTGTGACAAAGATGGATGAAGTATTAGGTAAGAAATAGTCACAGGCAGTTTAAAGGACAGACATCTCTTAATCACAGAATACTTAATAGGGGACACAAACATATACAACATGTGAATCGAGTAGATCCCGAATACCACCTGAAAGAGTCAGGAAAGCTCCTTAGCTGTTGTGTAATATGCAGCACGGGATCATTATCGGAACAGGATTATCTTATATCAGGCCAACAAAAACTTGGCCTTGATGCATAATTAATGAACTGGGAAATGGATTAATGAGATTTCTCTCTCATTAATGTTTTGCTAATATTTGGCGTGAAAGCAAAGTTGCATTAATTAGTAGAGTGTGTCGTGTGTGTGTGTGTAGGTGTGGATGTGGGTGGGTTGTGTGTTTGTCCACGGGTAGAGCTTAACATACTTCCTTTGCTGTGTTTTCCTTTCTCTGCTCTTACCCTTCTTCCTCATTTCCATCCCCCCTCATCACTCTTGTTCTTCTCAGGACTGCAATTATGTTTTTGCATGCAGGTGAGGGGGAAGGACTGACAGCTTGAATGATTCCATTTTTATTTTATTTTTTTTATTTTTTAATTTTTTTAAAAGATTTTATTATTCATTTGACAGAGAGAGAGATCACAAGTAGGCAGAGAGGCAGGCAGAGAGAGAGAGGGGGAAGCAGACTCCCCACCAAGCAGAGAGCCGGATGTGGGGCTCGATCCCAGGACCCTGGGATCATGCCCTGAGCCGAAGGCAGAGGATTTAACCCACTGAGCCACCCAGGCGCCCCTTGAATGATTCCATTTTTAGATGGATGTTTGAGCATATATGAATTAATCGATATTTCATAATCTAGGTAGTGAAAGCCCTCCTTTTTTCTCAGAGCAAAGAGAACATTATGCTCTGTGTGTGCAGCTTAACTACCATTAATGTTAATTAAATCATGCAGGCAAAGCCCCTTTCTTGAGTTGATAACATGCTCGAGTGTACATCATTGTCAATTATACATCAACTCTTAATCGTTTTGGGAAGCAGGAGTGGTAAATCCCCCTGTGGAGCCAAAAAGCCCCACAGCGGCTTTGGTGTAGAGATTACTGGCCAGCATTAGGATCTGAACTTAAAATCCTAATTCTTTCTTTTCCTTCAAACTTATTCTACTATTGTTAATTAAGTCAAATATTCCCCTAGGAAGTATGCAAATGTGTGCGTGTGTGTGCACGCATGTGCATGTGCCTGTGCGTGCGCTCTTGTGTGTGTGTTTGTAGATGGGATGGGAGCGAGACGAAGATAAAGCAATGGTGAAGGCTAAGAGGCAGAACATTTTTGCACTCATATTTGGGGGCTACAAAAACGTATGGCTCATTTTTCTAAAATCTTGTGTTTGAACGTGTCTTCGCAGATAGAAGACCTTCCATGTCGTTGTAACTCCGATAGTTTTGTTTCTGGACATGAAATAGCCACTGTTGGAAGCTTTACTAACCATGTGGCTAAATAGCTCCTCATCCAACAGATATTCATTGAAATCTGCTGCTACTGCTACTGCTACTGCTGCTGCCGTCAAGGTGTTCTCTGTCTAGTGGGAAAGACGGACACCTCAACAGATATTTAAAAATGTATGAGCTAGAGCCTTCAGTTTGCTAGAGCTTACCTTCCAGCTGGAGAGAGATGAAAGGTAAGGCTGGAGGGCTAGGGAGAGGCCAACCAGGGGAACCCCTGTGCTCCACGTTGTCCTAGCAGGATAAGAACTGCTGTCACCAACAAGGGTCTGAAATGCTGAGGTGGAGTTCTCACACCCAGAAACAGTGAGCACGGGCCTTCTGCCCCCTGGTTCTAGCCAGGGCATTGAGTCGCAGACTGGAGCCCAAGCGGGAGAAGTTAGGCCTGGACTCACCCTTTGGTGGCACACTTCCTGTCTCCCTGCTGTGATCACACGCCCATATTTATGCCTGAATTCCCAGGGCAACAATTCATACGGTCCTCTTCCACTCTGAGCAGTGTCCTGATTTGGACAAGAAATCATATGAGCATCCTAATTTCTCCCACATTCCACTGGCCAGAATCCAATTACAAAGTCGCACGTGACTTCAAGGGAGGTGGGGAAATCTATGTCCTGGGAAGGAAAAGGCAATAGGATTTTGGTGAATGTGAGGCGCTCCCTTGCCACAAAGGTGAAGGAGGTGGAGACTTGTCCTCTGTACCCATTGCCTTTGAGCCATTGCCATTTAAATTCTGATATTCCTTTTAAATCTTCTGGTTTATTTTTTTAAAAAATTCATTTGAATTTTGAATCATGCTCCATCATATATTTGCGTTCTTCTTAAAATAAAAATACTGTGCTTCTTTTCTGCAAAAATCTTCTCAAATAAATATGTTCTAGGAATATTTGCTGTGGTTCATTGTCATTTCATCGACTCCTTGGAGAATTATACCAATAGCAAGTTTGAGACACACACCCCTGAATGGTCTTAGGCAGAATAGTGACCAGGCTAGATTTTCATTGAAAAGCCCATTCCACGGGGCACCTGGGTGGCTCAGTAGGATAAGCATCTGCCTTCGGCTCGGATCATGATCTCAGGGTCCTGGAATCGAGCCCTGCATCAGGCTCTCTGCTCAGCAGGGAGCCTGCTTCCCTTCCTCTCTCTCTGCCTGCCTCTCTGCCTACTGCTGATCTCTCTGTCAAATAAATAAATAAAAATCTTAAAAAAAAAAAAAAGAAAGAAAAGAAAAGCCCACTCCAGCAGCTGTGTGGAGTGTAGATTCCAGAAGACAGAGAGTGGGGAGGTCAGTTCAAACTCTCTAGTTACCTGAGGGAAAGACGACAAAGGATCTGATCAGTGTTGGTAGGAATGTTAGGAGATGAAATCAGTAGGGCTAAACCAAAAACTAAATTACTGATAAATAGAACTATGTAAAAATTAAGTGCTTCAGCAAAAGACGTTATAAAATTAAGTTTGAAAGGCAAAGAATAAACTGGAAAAAAATAGGTGGCGTATTTATGAATGATGAAAGGGTTGATCTCCCTAATATACAAAGACACCATGACTCCATAAGAGAAAGCATTCTAACAGGAAAATGGAGGATGACTGGGTGGCTCAGTTGATTAAGCAGCTGCCTTTGGCTCAGGTCATGATCCTAGAGTCCTGGGATCCAGTTCCAGATCAGGCTCCCTGCTCAGCTGCCTTTGGCCCTCTCCCTTTTTATGTTCTTTCATTCTCTCTATCTCAAATAAATAAATAAAGCATTAAAAATAAAAAGAAAATGAATTCTCACACACACACACAAAACATAGACACAGCAATCTTCAAAGAATATAGTCTGCAAAATGTTAAAACCTCACCAAAGATGAAAAAATAGAAATGAAAAGATGAGAGCTATTTTTTATTATCAGGTTAGTAAAAAGGTCTTATAAGAGCACACATGTGTATACAAAGTGTTAGCATTAGTGCTGTCAATAACAGTTAAAATTGAAAAAATAATTTCCTTCAAAGGAAAATTTATTAAATAAATTATGACATAGCCCCTCAAGGAATATTATGCAACCACTAACAATGATGTATGTATCCATGTTAATGGAAATAGACACCATGACCCACTAGTAAGTGAAAACAAAAGATTAGCAAACTCCTTGTGTAACATGCCTCACTTTCTGTAAAATTATCTGCACATGTGTGCAGAAATGTGCCTGTGTGTACACAGCAATATCTGTGAGGCTTTTTGACAAAATATTAAAACTGTCTATTCCTAGATGGTAGATTGGGAGAGAATTTTTATGCTTTCTCTATCTTTCTATATTGTCTTAAAATTTGAAAACAGACTCATATCATTTATGATTTTTAAGTAAATAAAACTATCATTGGAGAAAACGAAAACAGCAGATCTCTTTATCCTTTGGAGTAAAAAACGAGGAGAAATTGTCAATTGGTTGTATTTAGAAAGTGAAAGAGAACGGTTGGTCAAGGATGACTTCTGGTCCTCTCTCCTTGCTAATTTTCCAGCCCTGGCTAAAGGGCAGCCCTCCATTGCCTGACCCATTGTTGCTCCTTACACTTCGCAACTTCTCTTCTTGCATTCTGCCCTGCCTAACGCTCGTCCCACTGCTGAGTCCTCTGCACGCTCTGGCCAATTTCAGAATGTTCTCTTCATCTACTTTCTTTTTTTTTTTTTTAAGGATTTTATTTATTTATTTGACAGATGGAGATCACAAGTAGGCAGAGGGGCAGGCAGAGAGAGAGGGGGAAGCAGGCTCTAGCAGAGAGCCCGACGTAGGGCTCGATCCCAGGACCCTGGGATCATGACCTGAGCCGAAGGCAGAGGCTAAACCCACTGAGCCACCCAGGCGCCCCTCTTCATCTACTTTCTTAACTGAGTGGCAGAAGTTTGGAAGTGAAGCAGGCCATTGGAAATGACAGACCCAAATACTGTAAGTTGGCCTGGGTTGTTTTGATGCCAACATGTGCTGGCATGCATGGTCTGGCGTCAGAGAAGATCAATGTGTGAACTACCAAGTTTAAGAGGGTCCCGGAACTGGCTGTCTTTTTCTCATGATGTTCAAGGTAGTAGGAAGGCCCATTGAGAGGGTAAGGATGGCCAGGGATTTGCCAAGTTTGATGAGGGGCAGGGAAGCTCATTTATACTTGGACACTCTGCTCAGAGTAGGAGCAGGATGCTGAGTAGTGGAAGCAAAGGCCAATGTTGGCTAACAACTTAAGAGGAATTGGCAACACATTCTTTTTTCAGGATTGCAGTTTTGCCTTACAAACATTTTTTTTTAAGCCAGGTTATGGGGACGCCTGGGTGGCTCAGTTGGTTGAGCGTCTGCCTTTGGCTCAGGTCATGATCTCAGGGTCTTGGGATCGAGCCCCACATCAGGTTCCTTGTTCAGCAGGGAGCCTGCTTCTCCTTCTCCCTCTGCCCCTTCCTTGGCTTTTTGTGTTCTCCCAGTCACTCAAATAAATAAATCTTAAAAAAGAAATAAATCCAGGTTATGAAGGCACAAGAGTAAATGCTGGCTGTAATAACGCAAGTGTTAAATTTAAGAGCCCTTTATTGGTCAAGAAACATGAACGATTGAAGTCCGAGATGTGTCAACTTCTTGAATCTTATTCTCTGCCATTTGAGACTGACTCATTGCAGCCTTCAAGGGCCGGGGCATTTCTTAGTATGCATTGAACTCATGCCAAACTATTGTTTCACACTATTATTGTCTAAAAGACAACGTGTACTAGAAACGTAAAACAGGAAATGTCCATCTGAACTTATTACGGTAGAAGAAGTTTTCCAGAGTCCATATGCTGATGTAATTATTTTCAGTTTTGTTTTTTTTTTAAAGCATTTAGTGACTAGATCTTTGGAACAATTGTCTTTGCTGTTATGAGCAGAGCGCCTAGCTTGCTATCTGTCTTGTAGAAGAATAGAGCCCTGAAATTACCACAGTAGGGTTTTACATTGTTTTTGGACTAAGTTTTAAGGATTTTTATTTGCTCATTTGGTGTGTGTGTGTGTGTGTGTGTGTGTGTGTGTGTGTGTGTGTGTGAAGCGCATATGTATTTGAATGTCTTAATCTCAATTTTTTTCAGTGGGTCCTTAATACATTTTACGTTGAATTTTTTCTCCATCTTCAGAGTGTATGGCACATGCCCTATTCCCTTCTGTTCCAGTACTATGTTTTGTACAGTTTCCTGTAAATACAGTAGACACTGGCGGGTTGGCTCAGTGTTCTTGCAGTATTTACAATGGACATATCTCGGCATAATTAATCTCTTTTTAAATTTTGGTCCCATTCTCATCAGCACCAACCCAGTGCCTTGGAATGAATTGAAATGCTGAAGGGATGAGGATAAAAGCTTCATCCGGGTCTAGGGATGAGGTGAGAGGGAAAAAGTCCCCACAAATCTGGTACTTTCTTCTCCCGAGCGGTGAAAAGCAATGAGCTGTACTCTAGAAAAGAAAGGAAACAGGAATTACGAGCCTTTTCCCTACATGGTACACTGTCTTTGGTTTAGAGCAAAGCAGAAGCTGGCCAGTTTTTGAGTTCTGTAGCATATTTCAGTAAGAGTTGGATTTATGAGCATCAAGAAGCAGAAGTCTTAATTCAGGTATGACTGTGTTTTTTCTTTCTCTCTTTCACTTAATTTAAGTAGGTGTATATTGTTTTATATTTGTTTGAATCCGTGATCTGTTTTCATCCTATATGTACCTGATAAACTCCATTTCATCCCATATGTTCAGTTCTTTCTCCTCCAAGTTTACAGAATCCCAGAAATCCTTTTCTCCAGGGAAAATGCTATCATTAGTACCATTAATTCTAATGTCAATTTGAACTTCTTTATTCCAGCACACTCTGCAGCATGAAATCTTGAAGAGTAGCTGTAGAGAATGAATGACTGGTGTTCAGCCAAGCTTTGCTTATATCTTTCCACCACCAAAACAATTAGGTGAAAAGGGGAAAATTCAATTGGCTATTGTTTTATCTGCCTGGTCCCAAACAGCCTATATGAATATTTTGGGAAACTTTTTGTACACTGGCAGTTGTATTTTCATCATGTGGCAAAAAGAATTCAGCGCAAAAGTTTCATTTTTTAAGAAATAGCCATTTCAGAAACAAATGAGGTCAATGAGCTTCTTGTTTTAGGAAGGGGGGGTAGTGGGGACGTTGGAGTGAGAGGAAGTCCTGTGTCAGAGGGCTCTGTGCACACTTTCCTGAAATACCTCAGCTATGTGTAAATGTAATCTGTTATTTTAACTATTCGTAATAGTTGCGTTTTGTCCTTTCTCACATTAAATTATAAAATTGATAACATAAATATGGCTGGTCTTTATTTTTTCAAGGATTCCTTCCCTACCTCCCCTCGTCTCTAACAGGTCGCATTTCATCCTTTCCAAAGACTTCAGAAGCTAACCAGTTTATTGTTAAAAAAATAAACACACTTTAGGAGACTACTGACCATTAGTCAGAGGGAAGGCCCTGAGTCACCCAAGTTTCTGCAGCTGGCAAAAAGGTACGAAAAAGCTCCTGGCCAGATCTATATGTGCTGGAACATCTGCATAAGTCGGGGAAAACACGTTCATGGTACCCAGTGAAGAAATGAAATGGTAAACGCAATGCAGTGGGCTTCTGTGCCTCAAGTGAAGCTTCATATTCAAAGGATATAGGAACTTAATTTTTCCAGGGGAGGGGAATGGGGGATGGGGTGACAGGTGGTGGGCACTAAGGAGGGCACGTGATGGAGTGAGCACTGGGTGTTCTGTGCAACTGATGCATCTCTGAACTCTACCTCTGATACTAATAATACATTGTATGTTAATTAATTGAATTTAAATAAAAGTAAATTTAAAAACATTTTTTTCCTTCTCCTCCTCCAGCTAAGTATTTCAGTTTTGTATTGAAATGTTCCCTGGATTCACAAAATACTTAATGGACTACATAAAGAAGAAAGACTCAGGAATCAGAGGACAGTCACCTAACATAACTTCTATGGGAAGTCTTCAGGAAAGCAGCCTACCTCCAAAGCCCATGGTTAAATTAATCAGCGCTGCTTTCTCGGCATGTTTCGAATTCCCACTGAATGCAGTGAGTGCACGAATCCTGAGCAGCAAACATTTAAGGATTTTGTCAGGGCAGGCACTGATCCTAAAGTTCTGACCTCTAACAGGGTGAGGCAGATTGCCTTGGTAAATTGTAAAGTGGGCTTTTGAAGACAAAACTGCTACTTAAATGTTCACATATGTACCAACAGCTTGAATATTTTCAGAGAAAAAAAAAATGAATGCCACTTATTTTTCAGTATAAGGTGTGATGACTATACCAAAACCCACAAAATGTGAAAGAGTAAAGAAAAACTGTCAGGTGATAACCAATTGTTTTTATTCCAGAGATATAGGTAAGAAATATGAATGAATAGATAGATAGATGATCGATAGATAGACAGATAGATAGATATGGAAGGCTACAGAAGAAACTAGAAACTGGTTGTCTTTGAGGAAAAGAGTTGCGGGCCTAGCAGTCAGATACAATGCACAGTTTATAATATTGTAATATTTTAATTTCTTTCCTTGTACATATACAGCTTTTTTAAAAGAATGAGACGTGCTTTAGAAATGCAAATATTTTCACCGTGAAGTCTTTATTCCCATAATACTAAAAGTAAATGCCTGGCCAATAGATTCTGTGCTGTTACCATGATATCCCCTGATTTTCTTTACCTGATAACACCAGCTTGTGTCTGTAGAACTCTTTAAAACTCCCCAAATGATTTCACCTATATTACCTAATTTGTAAGATCACTTTCTTATTTATTACTATTTGTTACTTAGCTCTTCGAATTTTCTTCTCTTAATATGTGATCATCATATTGAATTGCAGTGGTCTTGTTCCCCTGTACCACACACAAAAACCATGATGCTATTTTCTTCAGTAGTTTCTAATGAAGGTCTATTTGATACTTTAATGCTTTCTTCTATCAGTCCTGGATGAAGCTCTAACAGAATTATAAAGCTCAGGCTGTCAGAACAGAGACCATCCGGATACTCAGGTGTTTTTCTTGAGAGCTATGTGGCATTCTATCACGATTCAGTTTGATGTTATTTTTGTCTTATCCCACTGGGCCCAAGCCAGAGCGTTCAAGAGTGGACTCTACGGGTAAATGAAAATAGTAGTCAAAATTAAATGCAGGGGGGCGCCTGGGTGGCTCAGTGGGTTAAAGCCTCTGCCTTCAGCTCAGGTCGTGATCTCAGGGTCCTGGGATCAAGCCCCGCCTCGGGCTCTATGCTCAGTGGGGAGCCTGCTTCCCTCTCTCTCTCTCTCTGCCTGCCTCTCTGCCAACCTGTGATCTCTGTCAAATAAATAAATAAAATCTTTTTAAAAAAATTAAATGGAGGGTGTGGCAAGGGAGTGGGCCTATAGGGTATTATGAAATTTGTCCGTCCCAAAATCTTTCTCTGCAGAGGGGGTAAATACCACTGCTTTTCACACAAATAGATGATCAGGTAAGGAAAAAAAAGCTATTCTCTTTCCTTGTATTTGCTTTATTAGGTTTATAGACATACCTTAGTTCTCTTTTTTTTCATTAATGCTCATCGGGCTCAATCTCTTTCCAAGTGTTGTTCTGTTTAGCAATATTGTTGCAATTGGTTCATCCAGCCATTTTATACTGAAAAGGGCGATGCAGATGGTGGGTGACGCGCTGTGAGGGGGCTGATCTCTCACCTGACGAACAGCCCTGTTGGGTTCTTTCAGAGATTCTCCTGCCTGCCAGCAATTAAGAAAACCTTGAATAACAACGAGGGAGACCCTTGTCTACTGTTCTGCATTCTTTCTTCTATTAAAAAAAGACATCATAGGTCCAGAATGGAGTCACTTGTACTAAGCCCGTGTCCCCAGACCAAGACTTACTACCTATCTTAATTACAGTTTCAACCTCTCCCAGGAATGGAAACTTAGGCCAGTCAACCTGGAATTACCGGGTCAGTGCTAATGAGGTCATCGTCTGATAGGCCTCTCTGCCTTCCCCTGAGGAAGGTGAGACTTTGCCTGAAGCAATCCACTCTTTGCTAGAAGTTTTCTTGTCCTGCCTCTTTCTTCCTATAATCATCTTCCATTTTGTACAGCTCCTTAGAGCTCCTTTAAAAAAAAAAAAATTATGTATTTATTTGAGAGAGAGAGAGCATGGAGGGAGAGGGAAGGGAATCTTAAGCCGACCTCGCCTGAGCATGAGGCCTGAGGAGGGGTGTGATTGCACAGCCCTAAGATCAGGACCTGAGTCGAAACCAAGAGACCATTGCTTAACCAACCGAGTCACCCAGACACCCCATAAGAGCTTATTGGTGTGGGTTTTTTTTTTTTTTTTTTTTAAAGATTTTTTATCTTTTTATTTGAGAGAGAAAGAGAGCAGGAGTGGCCCGGAGGAGCAAAGGGAGATGATCAGCAGGCTCCCCGCTGAGCAGAGAGCCAGATGTGGGATTCAATCCCAGGACCCTGAGATCATGACCTGAGCCAAAGTCAGACCCTTAACCAACGGAGCTACCCAGGCGCCCCTCAGAGTTCCTTTTTATATGCTAGATGGCATGCTACCTCATTCATAAATTGTTGAACAACACCATTAAGATCTTTAAAATTTATTTGGTTGAATTTTGTTCTCTTGCTTCTACAGTGGCACCTCCAGACTATTCTCAAAGAGTGGCCAACATGAAATGATAATGTAATCCACATCCTGTCACTCTTCTCCTCGAAACTCTCCAATGGCTTCCTACTTCATGTAGAGTGGAAGACAGGCCCGGCATCCTTTCCTGTACACTCTGACTTCTTCGCTCTGCTCCAGCCACACCGCCCCCGTAGCTTTTCTCCGAACGTGCTAGACACATTCTCACGTGGGGGTTTGGCTCTTGTTTCCCTCCCCAGGATGCTCTCCCAAGGATATCCACGTATCAGTCTCTCATCTCCTCAAGACTTCGTTCAAATGCTCATTGTCGGTGTGGTTCTTCTGACCAACCCAGTGAAATCTACAGTCTCCCTTTGCTTTGTACCTTTGGTCCCTTCGTGTTCTAATTTTCTTCATGGTACTTCCACCATCTGGTTTCTTATATATTTTGCTTATTTCTTTTATTTCTTCTCTCTCTTCTCTGCATAAATGTAGTTCTTGATATTGGGGATTTTTGTATGACTCGTTCCCTCCTGTGTCCCTGCGCCGTGCCTGACATTTGGCAGGTACTACCATATAAAGACTCAACCACTACTTACTAAATATTCATTTGAGGGAATGCACGAACGCATTGCAGAAAATGCATTTCCTGTCAGATATGGTCTGGAAAGCACATGTGGCAAGCAGCGAGGAATCTGAATTTCTGTTTTGACTGGGCCTCCTAGAAGCTGGGTCTCCTATGTAGTTCCACCTCTGAGCCTTATTTTCCTAATTTTTAAAAACCTATCTTGCAGGACTATTACATTCTTCAAAAACAAAGCTATTTCAGAGAGTACAGTCTGCGTTTGCACGAAAAAGGAATTTAATTTCTCCTTTTGCATGCCTCCCCCTCCCCCATATACTCACAATCCAGGGCTGATATCAACCTAACCTTAGGAAAATTAAGTTCCATTTGGAACAGACTTTTTCTTTAATTGTCACTGAAATAAATTCCCCATTAGGTGAACATTTTACCTAAGAGATGGGAGGCAGTAAAGAGACTCTAATAGAATTAGGGTCCATCATCTTTTGGTGTGTAAGCAAATAATATGGGAAACGGGCATTACATGCCTTCTTTCTGTCCCTGCCCACAGATTGGAGTTTGAGGTAAGGAACAAGAAATGAAACAGACGTTGCCTTTTTTATGTTTAGCCAAGCTCTTCTAGTTTGCATAGTCACAATTCAAATGACCAACTTTGAGGTTTTAGTATTCTGTGCCTTCGCTTTGTCCCAACTAGGAAAAATGAATGCTGTTGTTTTGAATTCTGAATTTTAAATACATTGCAGTGTAGAAACCCAGGAATGCCTTAAAGCTTTTAAATATTTTAGAGGTACATCCATAAAGCTGTTTCAGGGGTTTCTATGATATTTTTAAAAATAGTTTTTGCATCCAATAAACTGATTAGACAATATAATAAAACCATATTGCTCAAATTTTCCTGACTTTTTTTTTTCTAACAATTACCCTCAGAATTTCTCTTACATGCTGGTCAATTTGAATAGATTCTCAACGAATACTTTTGATTGATTAATGTATAACTAACTTGATCAGGGCCTGGATTTGCATTTTTTTAGTAAAGCCCCCTTGAAAAATAGTGCAAATAATTTGTGCAAGTAAGATTGGAAAAAAAGGAATGTTAAAAATACTCCAGAAAACAGACTTTAGAAATGATTCCTCATACGTGAATATTTCACACGTTGAGATATTCTAAGCACAGGTGAAGAGGATTCTAGTTCTGGATCTACTCTCCCTACACGTCAGCTCCGAGGGGCCCGTTTAACAAAAGTTCTTGGTTCACCTGGATCATGTTGCTTTGTATCTCCCTCCTGAGCTTGGGCCTTTGTCCTGTTTGCCCCTCCTACACTTTTACCATCCAGTTTGCAATCCTGATAAAGATTCCTAGAACTTGCCTTTCTTTTTTTTTTTTTTTTTAAGATTTTATTTACTTATTTGACAGAGATCACAAGTAGCAGAGAGGCAGGGAGAAAGAGAGAGGGAAGTAGGCTCCCCACTGAGCAGAGAGCCCAATGCCGAGTTTGATCCCAGGCTCCTGGGATCATGACCTGAGCTGAAGGCAGAGGCTTAACCCACTGAGCCACCCAGGTGCCCCACTAGTACTTGTACTCTTACCCAAGTTTGTGTGTCTCACTTCTGGTCTATAGTGTGTGTGTGTGTGTGTGTGTGTGTGTGTGTGTTTAAATAAATAAATAAATAAGTAAGTAAGTAAATTTGTATATATCCTACATGTGTGTGTCATATATATGTAATATCTGAGATAGAATGAGAGAGAAAATTTTTTCCAACAAGAAGTTCTTAAAGTTTTCCGGCATGAGAGTGAGATAATCAACTGTACGGTGGGGTAGGGGAGAGCCTGGCTGGGGACAGAGAGACCCACTGAAGAGTAAGAAAGTATAGAAACTTTGAACTATGGCCTAGATATGCAAGGAATAATTGAGTGTTTAAATGAAGACATTACTATTTAATACATTGTCTGCAATATTTTTTCTATCAGTAGGAGAATTGAATAGACCAGACAATAATGTTTTCATTGTTAACCTTGTAACACAACAATAGGAAGTATCTGACAGTTTGTAACACAACAATAAATTAAGAAAACACAAAAGCACTCTCTCAGAGTTCATTATCAGGCAATAATCTCTTCCTCAACTTCCCTCACAACTCTCTGGAACGATAATACAAAAGATCTTCTTATTTCATTGATACTTATGAGCCAATTTATACATTCTCTCCACCAATGCACCTGCCCCCTGCCAGCCTGGGTTGGGTACCATACCTACACATTCCCATAGTACTTTGTTCTCACCTTTATTCTAGAGCATAGGATGCCATTTTGCAGGTCCACAGTCCTTTATTTGCAGTTCTGAAAACCAGAAGTTTATTTTCTGATTAATGCCAAGTCTTATTTGGCAGCAAAATCTGATCTGCACTGACATGAAGCTATTTATAATGTTATGTTTTACTGCAGAAATGTTCTCATTTGTTTATGGGAGGCTGCTGTAGGCTCTCTCAGGAGTTTTATGTATTAAATATTATATGCATACTTTCACCCTTCTAAACTCCACAAAGAGCATTGCTTCTGAAACACCTGTGGCCCCAGGGCTTTGGACAAACACCAGGGAGCCCCACTGGCACCTGCTTGCTAGTCTGTGTCCCCACCAGAGGGGGAGGCCTCCAGTCAGCCTCCGGTCCTTGTACCTGCCCAGGGCCTAGGGTGACCCAACAAGTAAAAATAATCCAGTGAACATCTGCTTTTAAGTTAACATATTTAAATGTATCGACTTTCCTCTGTTCTTATTTTTCAAATGTTGCTACTTTGAGAAAGAAGAGTGAGGGCTGGGGTGCCCCGTTGGTAGAGTTTAGGACTCTTGATCTCAGGGTTGTTTGAGCCATAGAGGTTACTAAAAAAAAAAAAAAAAAAGAAATAAAAAGAAAAAAAAAAGAGGCGTCAAGGCAAACAATCCTTTTTTTTTTTTAAATTTCTTTTTTTAACCCAAAACACAAATATTTGGCCAGGTTGAAAAATCCACAAGAGAACCAAGAATAATATCATGTTTCCTGGTTTTTAGATTTGTGTTTTCTTCCCCAGATAAGACTAATATTATAAATGCCAGATAAATCGAAGGCCAAAAGAAACAACTTTCTTTAAAATGCTATTTAGGGGCGTCTGGGTGGCTCAGTGGGTTAGAGCCTCTGCCTTTGGCTTGGGTCATGATCCCAGGGTCCTGGGATTGAGCCCCTCATCAGGCTCTCTGCTCAGTGGGGAGTCTGCTTCCTCCTCTCTCTCTGCCTGCCTCTCTGCCTACTTGTGATCTCTGTCTGTCAAATAAATAAATAAATAAAATCCTTAAAAAAAATGCTATTGAAATCTTACTAGCTAAAAAGCAAAAAAAAGTATATATATATATATATATATATATATCATAATGGAGGGGAGGATATAGTGAAATGGGCATTCTCAAATGATGCAAAGTGTCCAGAAAGCCCTTTACAATAGAATCCAGAAAGTTAGAGTTTATGTCTGCAATAGAATAATAGGAGAATATTTAACACTTATTACCTAAGAAACTTTTCTGTTCTTGAGGCATATCAGCTCGGTTATTTCTTAAGGAGAGTCTCGCAAGGGAGTTACTTTCTCTGAAAGCAGCCAATATTTTTAGTTCTGTAAGGCCTGGTACATTAATATTTTTATATGAAAAGTTTTTAAAGCTTTCTTTTGTTCAAACACCCTTTTTAAACATTATAGCTCCTACTCCATCTTGTTTAAAAACGTTGTATGAGTGTATGACAAGGTAGTTTAAAAATTTCTCATATGGAGTATGTTTTGTTGGTTTCAGATTATAATTCTATTACTACATTACAATGCATGGTACTTTTTGAAGACCCTATCAAAACTGTCGACAATGCGTCGCGACCTGCACATTGTATTAAATAATATTCATAAAAAGCACAAAATCTACTGTATGTAGATGAAATATAAAGTTTTAGTATGGAAATTAGTGACTTCCACAACCTTTAGAAGAGTTAGGAGATTAAAGATAGGGAAGCTGTGCCCAATAATCTCGGTTTGCATTGCCAAGGTGGCTGGCTCCGTGAACCTTCTAGGGAACCTCTGTTTCTCTCCATCTCTAGGAAGCTCTATCAGCTACATAAACTTGCAGCACTAAAACAGGTAATTTTCAAACAATTGAGATGGCTCCCACTAGCCATCTCAATTGTCGATGGAACCAAAGAGGATAATTTGCTGGAACTCATTCAGAAGCTGCTGTGAGCCTCATGTCTACAGTCAGCCCACACATCTGTCACCGCCCTGCTTGAATAATAGCTTCTGCTCTTTCCCTTTCCAATGTCATGTAAGTGCCTGTTCCTGGCCGACCCTGACCTGGAACCATCTGGGGAGGAGGATTTGGGGAACTATGGTTCTATGTTGCCTCTGAGATGCACGGATCATATGTGGGAAAGCAGTGATGCCAAGATGACAACAGATCGCAATGTTTGTTTCAGTGTCGATGACAGCTGGGTCATGTTTTTCTTTGCTGATTTTCCATTCCATTAGTATTCTTTCAGCCCAACTCACTATGTTATTGGTTGACTGAGACCCAGGAATCTCTCAGCTAGCAAGTAAAGCAGAAGTACAAGTGAATTCATCCTTGAGATACCATACTGTCCATTAAAACTTACTGCTAGTTGGTTCTTCATTCCAAGATGTCTGACGCACATGAAGCTGAAGTAACACATTTAATCCCCTCATTACCCTTTGTTAAGACCAAACGCAATTAAGGAAACAAGGCTTTCCACTGGTATGTTTCCTAGAAAGAACTTTGTACCCAGCACTTCTATTTGGGAAAAATCTCTAACAGTCTTCATGAACTATAGGAAAAGGATAAAATTTTGGCAAAATTTTAATTTAAATTTGTAGCCTCCTATACTCAAACGAAAATTGGTCATATACTTAAAAATTTATAAATGGATTTTGAAAATTGATATATCTCTAATTTTTTTTTTAAAGATTATTTATTTATTTATTTGACAGAGAGATCACAAGCAGGCAGAGAGGCAGGCAGAGAGAGAGGAGGAAGCAGGCTCCCCTAGAGAGCAGAGAGCCCGATGCGGGGCTCGATCCCAGGACTCTGAGATCATGACCTGAGCCGAAGGCAGCGGCTTAACCCACTGAGCCACCCAGGCGCCCCGATATATCTCTAATTTTTCAACTTCTCCTTTTTTATACCTGCTTTTTTTTTTTTTTTAAATATACCTACTTTCTTTGGGCTCAAAGATAACTTATTTATATTATGCATTATTTTGTAGCTTTTCCTACAAATTTTGAGGACATTTTGAAGGAAAAAAAATTTTGTTTTATAAAACATCCTGTCAGGATATGAATAATAGTAAGGAGGACATTTTCATAAAACATCCATGGCCTAAATGGAATAAAATAACAAAAATCTTATTAAAGTTAAAATGCCAGTACATAAGAACTGTTATAAATATTATAATTATTGTATATCTATTATTCTGCCTTGCATTATAAGTCAAAATTTTATAAATATTTTTTGGCTCAGAAGAGATATACTACTTTTCTTTGTATCATCTAATTTACCCTCTCCTGATATTCAGTTTATTGAATACGATGTCTTTTTAGTTCATCTGATACATTTTCTTCAGATGTTAACTATTTTTTCTAGTTATAAGTTATTCATAATTATGTATTAAAAAGACAGCTTTCACAATCATCCCAAATATACATTTATACATCAAATGACACTGAAGTAGGCATTAATCAGCAAAGGAGTCCAGGAAAATTAATCTAGTGGGACTGAATAAAATGAGCTAGAAGGAAATAGGCTTAAGGCAGAGATATAGTGGCTATAATTCTATTGCCATTATCTAAACAGGAGTTAATGAGGTCCTCAACTAGAGGAGAGATTGAAGAAATGGAAAGAAGGAACAATTGCAAAATGCAATTGAGAGGTGGGGCACCTGCATGGCTCAGTGGGTTGAAGCCTCTGCCTTCGATTCAGGTCATGATCCCAGAGTCCTGGGATCGAGCCCCACATCAGGCTCTCTGCTCAGCGGGGAGCCTGCTTCCCTCTCTCTCTCTCTCTCTGCCTGCCTCTCTGCCTACTTGTGATCTCTGTCAAATAAATAAATAAAATCTTTTAAAAAATGCATTTGAGAGGTTTTGGTAACTGGCTGAATGTGAGAAGCAGGAGAAACTATCAAAGATTATTCTTAGATATTTTTACATGGAAGATAATATGAGTATGAGAGAAAGAGATGCTGAGGTGATAATGGGAAGTACAGCCACAGCCAAGGGCAGCCTTTTGGGGAGTCCCTACCTGTGAAGACTGTGTAGGATGGTGATTCGAAAGGAAGGAGAACTTAAAGATCGAAGAGAAGGAAAACAACAGTTTCATAAAGCCATAGTCAAGAATTTAAGGAGATCATGGACAACAATGTTTAATGCTGCAGAAAAGGCTGGATTTTGAAACTAGGAAATCTTTGGTGACCTTTTTTTTATTATTATTAAAGATTTTATTTATTTATTTATTTGAGAGAGAGAGAGAGAGAGAGAGCACGCACAAGTAGGCAGAGCAGCCGCAGAGGGAAAGGGAGAGGGAGAGGGAGAAGCAGGCTTTCTGCTGAGCAGGGAACCCCATAAAGAACTTGATCCCAGAACCCTGGGATCATGACCTGGGTCAAAGGTAGCCGCTTAACCAACTGAGCCATCCAGGCACCCCTCGTTGATGACCTTTAAGAACATGGGGTTCCGTGGAGGAGTGAGAACAGAAACTAAAGATGAAATGATTTAAGGAGTGAGTCAGGGATAAGGAAACATGACAGAGTATTCTTTTAGTGAGAATAAGAAATCAAGTCATGAGGAGACATGGAAGAACCCTAAATGCATATTTTAAGTGAAAGAAGCCAATGTGAAAAGATTACATACTGTATGATTCTAGCTGTATGACATTCTGGAAGAGGCCAAAGTATAGAGACAGAAAGAAGATCAGGGGTTGGGTGCCTGAGTGACTCAGAGATCCTGAGGATCCTGGCATCGAGTCCCTCATCAGGGATTTCCCTCACTCTTTAATGAAATAAATGAAATCTTTAATAAAAAAAAAAAAGAAGAAGAAGATCAGGGGTTGCTGAGGGCTAGAAGGGAGGTGGAGATAAATAGACAGAGTACAGAGGATTTGTAGGGCGGTGAAACCATCCTGTATACCTTACTAGTGGATACATGTCATTATTGTACATTTGTTAAACCCATAAATCATATAACACCAGAATGATCATAAACTATGGATTTGGGTGTATGTGTTAATCTACGTTCATCCATTATGACAAAGGCACCAGTGTGGAGCAGATGTCGATAGTGGGAGAATTCTGCAAATATGTGGGGGTATATGGCCATGCTCTGTACCTTCCACTCAATTTTTCTGACAATCTACAACTGCTCTAAAAAATAAAGTCTAGGGGCCCCTGGGTGGCTCAATTGGTTAAGCAACTGCCCTCGGCTCCAGTCATGATCCTGGAGTCCAGGGATTGAGTCCCGCGTCGGGCTCCCCTGATCCTCCACTTCTTGTGCTTTCTCTTTCTCTCAAATAAATAAATAAAATTTTTTAAAAAATCTATTTATAAAAAAGAATATGTAACCATTTTTCATTAGTATAACTTCTGAAGTATATTCATGTATATATCACTTTTTTTTTCTTTTTTTTTTAAAGCTGAGTGAATGCACAGGCAGGGAGAGAGAGAGGAAGGGAAGCAGGCTCCCCGCTGAGCGGAGAACCCAATGCAAGGCTCGATCCCAGGACCCTGGGATCATGACCTGAGCTGAAGGCAGAGGCTTTAACCCACTAAGCCACCCAGGCGCCCCTATATATCACTTTTATTGTATTATTTTATAGCCCTTACAAATTTCAACAAAATATAACAACTTATTTGGAGGCCCAGTGAAATAAGTAGAGTATGATGGTATCATTCAGTTAAACATATGATAGAGATGTAGAATTAGTTACATTTAAGAATGACAGTGTGATGTGAATTTTATACCATTACGAATGAATAAAGAATTACTAGATCTGTCTGTAAATGTTAATTGCACACCTCACTTATTTATTGCAGTGCTAACAGACCACCCCAAAGTTTAGCAGCATAAAACAAGAATTTATTACTATGTTTCACTGCTCTGGGGATTAACAGACAAAGCTGAACCCTTCTCAATTGGGGTCAGCTGAGGCAGGAATCATCTGAAAGCTTCTTGGAAACTCAAGCGACTTGTTCCTGGGCTGGGATATCTACAAGAGCTGGGGACCCAGGGGCATTTCTCTTCCTTCTCTCCATGTGGCCAGTCTACATTTCTGACTTCTGCTTCATACAGCATGACAACCTAAAGAGCAAGCATTCCAAGAGATTCAAGCAGAGGCTTCAAGACCTGGGAATTAGTGTTGGAAGTCATGCAGCACCAATTTCACCGTATTCTCTTAGGCAAAGATGTCATAGACCAGCCCAGATTCAAGGGAGTAGATACAGGGAAGGAAGAAACTGATGGTAGCCATCCTGGAAACAAGCTATAATTTATTTGGAGGATAAATGTATACAATATAGAAAGATAAATATATATATCCCTATAAAAAATTAAAAATAATGACAATAAATATTCAAGTATAAAATAATATGTGAAGGTAAGACCTTAATAATTAAGGTGACAAATAAGATGAAATCCTAGAGGTCTAATCAAAGACATTAGATTATTTTAGCGAGGTTTCTCAGGAGGTTAAGGACCTAATAACTGCACTGACCTTGGAGATACCTAATTAACCAAGTCATTCCAAACTATCTGCCCGCCAGCTAATTAAATCTGAACAACTCTGGACTTCTCAGATCAAGAACTAAGTTCCAGAATATTTTTGGCCAAGGTATCATTTATCACATTCTCAAGGCTGCCTTTGTTTTTCCAGTCTGTCTTGGAGTCCTTGGGTCTCTAAAACCCTCTTCCCCTCCACATCAGCAGCACACTGGCAAATCTATGTGGTTCTGATTTTGTAGTTAATTATCATTTCAGTGAGCTTAAAACCTTTTCATCCTGAGAGGCTTGAAAAGATCTTGTTTTCTTTTATGCCTTTATTTTAGTTAATTTCCTTTTCATTCTATTTTGGTAAGACTTCCTATGTCTTTTAGAGTGTACTCCTCTTCCTTGAAATGACATTATAAATAAGGTTAACGTGTAAGTTGTTACTTTAATTTGATAAAATACAAAATCTCTACCTTACAAAATATTTTGAATGCCTTAAAAACATTGCCTTTGCTGTACACACAGGCAGAATGGAGTGATATTTTAAGATTTCCTGCAACTAGAAAGGTATGGAAAGTTTGACTGATTTATATTGTGTTCTGACTTCCTGAGGCAGTTTTCCTAATGCTATTCCATTTTACTCATACCATGAAACAAAGCTTGTTGTGTTTTTTTTCTTTTAAATCAAAATTCAATCTAGAACTGTGTATTTCAGTTTTGTTCTTTGTCTCTTAAGCTTCATTTTTATGGAATTTTATAAGAGTAGCAATTTTATTTTATAAAATTTGTGTTGAGGGGATGATTTGGGAAGCATTTGAGAAAAAGAATTCCCAGTTTAATTTTCAAGATTACCTTTAAAAATAAATAACTTGGGGGCGCCTGGGTGGCTCAGTTGGTTAAGCCACTGCCTTCGGCTCAGGTCATGATCTCAGGGTCCTGGGATCGAGTCCCGCATCGGGCTCTCTGCTCAGCAGGGAGCCTGCTTCCCTCTCTCTCTCTCTGCCTGCCTCTCTGTCTACTTGTGATCTCTGTCAAATAAATAAATAAAATCTTTAAAAAAAATAAATAAATAACTTGACTATTTAACATATATTTGTTATTCTATAATTGCAGTTATTACCTGTACCACAGAATTTAAGATTTTATTATCTATTATCTAATTGCTTTGTGTATGACAGTCACATCTTTGTGCAACAACAGTGTTTGTTCTTTGGGGCAGGAATCATATTTTATAGTCCTTTCGTATCCCTGAAGACTTTACTGCAGTGTTAGATGCGTGTGTGTAAAATCTCCTTTGATAAATCTGTGTTTATGTGATATTCTTTCAATTTAATTCTTATAATTTGAATACTTGCCTTCCTTAACCACACTCTCTATAAACATTATAGATTTTCCTGGCTTAGCTTAGCCTTTTTTTTTTTTTTAGATTTATTTATTTATTTTAGAGAGAGAGAGAGAGAGAGAATGAGTTGGGGTGGGGAGGGAGAGGGGAAGAGTGTGAGGGAGAAAGCAGTCTCCCTGATGAGTGCAGAGCTGGCGTGGGGCTTGATCTCATGACTCAAGATCATGACCTGAGCTGAAAACAAGTCAGAGGCTTAACTGACTGACCACCCAGGCACCCCCTGGCTTAGTCTTAAATAGCGTTACCAGTTATTTGTACATAGGTCTTTCTCATTTTTTTTTTTTAAAGATTTTATTTATTTATTTGTCAGAGAGAGAGAGAGGGAGAGAGAG